>NW_019394177.1:84882-121619 GCF_000648675.2 Cimex lectularius | reverse complement strand
AGCTCAAGTGGTAGAGCAGCGGCGTATTTAGCCGAAGGTCGTGGGTTCGAATCCCGCTCGTGACACTGACTTTTTTATCTCAACTAATACCTTACTTAAAGATTCATTAATTGAAAAGGATTAAAATAAAAGTTATTTACATATTGAAATGTATTAATTTTTAGTGCGTGACGTCTGGAGAGTACAAGTAAGTTATTAGCAAGAAAGGATTGGGTTTAATTCCGCCTCGAGGTATATCGAGTATTCTAAGGGAGTGAATATCACCAGACTTTTGTTGTATAGGGCGTAATAGATTATATATGTATTGAATATCTATTGTCCATTCTGTTTTGGACAACCTGAGGTACAAATGAGAAGTTTCATTTTAGGATATCTACTTATTTTTCTTATAAAAGCAGAAAATCAGTAACAGATTGAGATGGTCAAGTGCATGCAGACTGAAACATACGCGTGAAAGACCAGGAAAATAACTTCAAATATGTAGAGGGCCGGCGATGAACTCAGCTGCTTGTCGGTCACTAAATTTTTCACATTATATACATTACATTTTAATTAACAACGGTGGATTTATTGACCAGATTATAAACTAAGGTCGCCACGCTAATATTTACTAAGGCTTAATAATGCCGCTTAAACTAACAGTAGAGTAATGAACGACAAAACTATTTTTGCTAATGTAATTTCAATTCGTCTATGTGCAATAATTTACAAAATAAAAAAGTCCGAATTCATTTGACAACATTAACGCGGAATGATGAACAGCGATATCGGAGAAAATAATTCCCGCTTTCCTGTTTTTTAAATTCAGCCAATTTCTTGATTTTAGACGTTTCAGCCTACTTCTCGAACGCCTTTGAAGACTTTTAGTTTGTGCTGGGTTTCTCGGTACAAATGCTTCAACCGCAGATATTCCTCTTCGAACCGTTGTTTGTCAGTCTCGTGCCCAGAGAGCGGAGCTCTATCGGTCGATTTCCTAGAACAATTTGAGTTATAATTTAAGAGAATATGGTCAATACATCCAATACAACAAATAAATCTCCTCATTTAGCCTAAATTTATCATGATACAGTCAACAATATAAATTGAAGTGCATTTTCTCTGAGGCAAAAACGTGACTGTGCGAGAGCGGGGTCTCAACCTATTTTAGGATTGCATGGCCTATACTTCAGCCCGAAAAACGCGCCCGCAGAAGCTGGATAGGCTGTGGAACCATCGCCTTCAAGTGGCCTCCTACACATTTAGAATCAACCCATTGGTTAATAGGGTGCTGAGAGCTGGGAGTGCAGCCTACCGTCAGCTATGCAGCTGGGATCCTGGACAAACCGAAACATCCGCTTACGTACGATCCTCAGATGACAGTAGAGCAGAATATACGAGCGACTTCAAATCCGGATTCGACCCCTTGGAATACTCCTCGAAGAAACCTTCGGGAGGGAAGGGATGAAACTGGGAACGGTACTCGAGCTGGACCTCCAATCTGGGACGATCTAGCCCTGTTAACCAAGTCGTCTACACCACCATACCTTTCTTAACCAAGGTAAGTTCTAGGAACTTAGATGGATATTTACCGATTTTGCCTCGTCTTCACAGATGGGTCTAAAACCGGCGAGGGTGGCATGCGTACAAGAGAATATTTTCAAGAGTATGTAATAAAATGACATTACTAAATTTACAGTGAAAGATATCAACCATTACCCAATTATTCTATTGAATATCAGAAAGATAAACTCTATTTGGTTATACCACACAGTACAGGCATCAACCCATTTAGTCTAAATTTACCATGGTACTGCCATCAAATACATATATTTAAATCTACACCAAAACTATCTTAAAAATAATTATAGTTACAATACTTAATAAGTAAAACTTACAAACCAAATAATAAACAATTAATCATTAAATTGAAATACACTGACAGTAAAAAATTCTACCCAATTGATTTTTTTCATTTTCTAGGTAAAATAAAATTCTGCACTTAATTTGTCTCATTGTTTGTACCAATAATAGTTGTTCAAAAGGATAAAGGATTTTTCAATGTTTACTTTTTACGGATTTTAAAATGAATTTCTCATTTGAATTATGCAGCAATAAACTGCTTTTTCATCTTTGTTTTCTTAATTTCAATTTTTAAACTTAAAAATGCTACTTAGTTCTGATGATGTTGCGCGAGGCGTGGCAGTTGATGACGGACGTTCCATCAGGTAAGTGGCTATTGCCATCGGAGTCCCTTGCGAAACTCTGCGAGACGCCGTTAGACATTTTCGAGAAACTGGGTCCTACCTTAGAAGGCCCGGTTCTGGACGCCCTAGGGTATCGGAACCACAGGATGACCGTGTTTTTGACTTTGATAATTTTGCGAAACCGGCACCTTACTGTTGTTTAAGCGATTCATCAGCTCCAGGAAGTTCGATGTGTCCAAATTTCTAAACGCACTGGTCGATGAAGATTAAATCAGTATGGACTGATGGCTTTTCGCCCCGTAACAGGACTGGGACTGACCAGAACACATAGGGTTGCACGGCTCGCATTTGCTCGAGAGCACAGCCATTCGTCTTTGAACGATTGATCTGCTGTACTTTTTATAGATGAGTGTAGATTTGCTCTACTATCTCCAGATGGGCTTGAAAGAGTGTGGAGAAGGTGAAACCCGTAATTTTTCCCAGAGTAACCTTATCAACGCAGATCAGCTGATGGTGTGAATTGGACAGGAATTTCAGTGGAGAGTCGCACAGAGTTGGTTGTTCGAGGAGGGCCCTTGACGGCTACTCGCTATGTGGATGACATTTTGGAATATCATGCGTCGCCTATCCTCATTGAAATCATCGACAATCCTTTTCTGATGCACGATAATTCCCGTCCTCATGTCGCTCGCATAGTACCAACGTACCTTTAACAGCCCATCGAATATTTATGGGATAACCTCAAAAGACGAATAAGAGCACATCCATCACTTCCTGATACGCTCCAAGATCTTGAAAGGACTCTTCGTGAGGAATAGGCTAACCTCCAGCACAGAGACATTTCCAGACTGGTACAATGTATGCCGAGGTGTCCTGGAGATTTAATTGAAACAAGAGAAAGAAATACGCGATATTGAATGTTAATTAAATATCAAATTAAAACAAATTTTATCTGTCCGTTATTTTCATTTTCCTAAGCAATTTACATTTTCTTCACTTCTTTGGATGAAGACACAATTATTAAACATTAAAAAACGTGAAACTTTGATTAATATATAAAAATATAAACAAATTAAGTTATATTACAAGTGGAGGAATTTGTTGCTTGTCAGTGTTTATAATAAATGTGTGGTGTTTAGTTACCACTCTCAACACGACAGACAAGAATGACATATCTACACGGAAAACAAACACTTTGAGTCTGAAGATGATCTCAATAAAGATCGAAACGTTGGCACGATAAAGAAAATGTTTTTCGAAAACCTACGTCACACCGCATCTCACGACCTCCAAATAATCGTTTATAATAAAATTAATAACATTGTAACTTTTTATATATTTTCAACAGTTACAAGAGCTGTCATATTCTATGTAAGTATACCGTTTATTCTGATTAAAATTCAACCAATATATCTGCCACAATCCACAGCTTTTACATTATCCCAGTTAAAGCTTGGCCCGTATTGTGGACAGGTCCGACAGCGCATTGACACCCTCGTCGTCTGGTGATCGATTTGTGGCCAGAAATTCAGCTTTTAATAAGTGCTCGGTTTAAATAAGTGGCAGTACAAGAAAGGCAATTCAATTTATATGAAAAATTACTTTTACTACAGGCAGACTCTAGTGCATGGTAATGTTTATTTTTTGGAGTGTAGGGCGGTTCTTATATATTAGTTTTGAAGAACTTTATTATATAGGATGCTTGTAAAACTGTATATTTGCTGAATAAACTGCTTGTAAAGCTATATATTATGTGTGATTCTTGCAATCTAATTCTAAAAAATATATTTGCTTGACGTTTACTTCATTATTATTTAGGCTTTGTATCCAAATTATTATTATTTATAAAAGAACATCTAAATTATACTACTTAAGTGCGTACAAACTTTTGTGTACTATTATACTACTTTTGTGTACGTAGAACAAGATAATGAATTTTAAAACTTACTTCTTCAATGTAATAATTTCCATGGTATTGTCGATATCGATTTCTCCAAACTTATAATAAGGCATGCTGACAACTTTGTCGTACAGTTGTCCTCGCAGACGGAGCATTCTCGCCCTCGTCGACAAAGGAGCATCGTGAATGCACATGCTCATCGTTTTAGTGCATCTGAAATGTTCGTGTTAGTTCATCGAGGTGATAAGTTTCGATAATAACTTACTTATTAATGTCTTTTCTCAGTTTCGTCTTATAAATGCTCCAGCGCCTGTTCTCTATAAAAGAATGAAATATTTCATCCGTTTTTGGATAGGTCAAATTGAGCGTGTCGATTATCCTGCCCCATATGTTGGTTATGTTGTACCTTAAGAGGAGGTTCCGCGGTATGATAAGCGCTAGGACTTCACTTTCCGACAGAATCATGTTCTTTGACATTTGCTCTCCTGCAAAGTATTAGGAGTTGAATATTCAAAAAAACAGATTCGAGAGGTACCGGCGATACCCAAGCCGAAAATGCACTTCCTTCTCAGGGTACATATCTGCATTATGATCGGTCTAACGTTGTCCGGCAGTTGGCCCCAGTTCTCTGGAATTCTTTCCTTGTATAAGCTGAATCTCTTGTACATAGGTTTTGACTTATCTTCGGCGATGAAAATAGTCTGGAGAACGTTGCACATCCCATCGACCACCATAGTCACCATATTCGACCCGAACTCATCTTTCACTGGCAACAAAAAAACATATGATTCGGTCCTGTACAATCACGTTAAACATGTATTATATGTAAGTAGGTGGTCGAAAAAAAAAAACAACATTTTCGTTCATCAATAAACCTTTTTTTAGACGTTTATCGACCTGCAGCAAATTAAGTTTGGATGAAAGATCATCTTTAGAGGTCATACGGATCAAAAATAACTTTTTATGGCGGTGCCGAAGTTTCGGTGGTTTATGCCACCATCATCACATCCTGTTTATTAAAAAAAACAAAACAAATTAACACAATTACAGAGTAACATAAAAATAACATAACATAAACATATATCTATATAAACATATAATTATATGTTAGCATAACATATAATATATATAACAACTTTATATTACGTTACTCTGTAATCGTTTTAATTTGGATTTTTAATAAACAGGCCATAATGATGGGGGAATAAACCACCATCTTATCTTTTCTTTAAGAAGATCTTATCACCCAATATTAAAACTTGGAATATTAGATCTGATTTTAAAACAGCTTTCGGATCAGTAATTTGGTCGAGCAACGAGTGCATATACAGCAAGAGTAGGAACACCATGTTGATCAATGATCAAAATAGAAGTAGTTTTTCACTTTTCATGCTATATGTAACGGCATCCCAACCTCTGGATTTAACAACCGCGATCCGACCCTTTAATGCTACAAAAGCAATAAAAGCCATGCTTAAAAGCAAGTGGCAGCGTCGGTGAGCTGGATGATGACAATAATAAGTAGTATAACAATAATAATAATATATACTAAAAAAGTCATTTTCTTGCCAACCCAATATAATAGTTTACAATTAACCTACCTATTATATTGGATTCACTAATTTCGTGGTCCGCTTGACCAATTAATATATTACAATTAATTAACGTTTTTAGTTAAGATAAAAGAGCCAATGGCACGAGAGGGATTCGAACCCACGATCTTCGGCTTGATACGCCGCTGCTTTACCACTTGAGCTATCGTGACCTCGATCCACTCGGACTCTAACTTCCCATCTCAACCGCACCTTTTGAATTTTCCCTCCTTTTTGCCATTTTTCAAAAATTAAAAGAAATTCAAAAGGCGGGGCTAAGATGGGAAGTTGGTGTCCGAGTGGATCGAGGTCACGATAGGTCAAGTGGTAGAGCAGCGGCGTATCAAGCACGAAGATCGTGGGTTCGAATCCCGCTCGTGCCATTGACTTTTTTAGCTCAACTAAAAACTTTAATTAATTGTAATATATTAATTGGTCAAACGGACCACGGAATTAGTGAATCCAATATAATAGGTTTTAAGGGAGATGGAGGAATATAAAGTACTCCGCAATATGAGTGAATAGCACATAAATAAAAAAGACAGTTTTTAATTAATTAATTAATCTTTATGTAAGGTATTGGTTGAGATAAAAGATGCAGTATCACGAACGAGATTCGAACCCACGACCTTCAGCTAAATTCGCCGCTGCTATACCACTTGAGCTATCGTGATTTTAACTCAACCAATACCTTACATAAAGATTAATTAATTGAACAAAGTTAATTGGTCGATCGGACCAATAAATCTAATGGATTTAATAAGCAAACTGAAGTATATCTTTACTAAAGCTGTCCGTGGCCATTCCATTTGTCGCCGAGAATCGAAGAGATTACACGAATTTGAAAAATGGCAAATGGAGAGAAAATGCAAAAAGATAGGTTGAGATGTGAAGTTGGTGTCCGTGTGGATCGAAGTCACGATAGCGCAAGTGGTAGAGCAGCGTCGTATTTAGCCGAAGGACGTGGGTTCGAATCCCGCTCGTGACACTGACTTTTTTATCTCAACCAAATCCTTACATAAAGTTTAATTAATTGAAAAAAATTGTTTGGTCAATCGGATCACTGTATTTAATAGTGATTGAGAGTGGGATTGGATCTGGAAACTGATTGATGTGGGGTTTGAAATGACATAGCTGTTGATATCACCCCTGGAGCATCTCGGTTGCTGCTCGATCTAACCCCGGACGGCCGACACCGGGCTGGGCGATTACCGAGGCCTGCCGGTCGTTTATTGTAAATTACAAAAGCTGAAATAGTGAGAAGCGTGACGTGGCTCAACTCTGTACACGTTGTATGAAGTACATCTTTGAACAGAGCTGAGCTTATATAAACCAGTAATCGGTACGTACTAAAAGAATTTCTGACCATAAGTTTTCGACTATAAAGACGGGTTAGACCGGCAGACGGAGAATCCATGCCGTATCGTTTTTTTTATTGAGTTCATTTATGTTATAATATTGCTTACAAATTTAATAAACTATTATTATTATTATTATTATTATTATTACAGACAGGTTAGAAAACATTGATGTAGTTGGGACTACATAAATTTTATTTTTCTGCTTTCTCCAATATGAAGCATTTCTTTGTTGAGCTACATGCCATCCATGACGTATGTTGTCTCCTTGAAAAGTGTTAATAAAAAATCATATGTTTGACTTTCAAAATGGCTTTGAGTTTGAAATGTTTAACAGAGCCAAGCATGATTTTGGAAACTGTTGTTTGACAAGTGGGACGGTATTTTTGCGATTTCGGTTACGTCTAGAATGTTTTTGTGTTTTTGACCAGTAGCAAATTAAAACTATACTTTATTGTCAAAAATTATTAACCAAATACCTGGTATTATTTCTCCTGGTGGATAGGTAACGAGTGACGCATGAGAGCAGAGGTGTCTTAAAGCCGGTTCTGGAAAGTTTTCAAAATATGGGAACTTCATGAAAGCCCACCTGATTGCATCCCAGTGCTTCTTGACCGTTTCCTGCAAAAGAGAGATAAAACGGTCTTTCTGCAGCAGAATCACTTCGATCCAGTCCGCTGTAACCAAGCGAGTTATTTTAAATATATTTTATCCATTTACCTAACCGGCTTTCAATTCTTACAGCTCACTGTGACAGTGCCCGAGTGGGGTTCGTTGTAAAGAATCGCCATCTCTCCGAAGCCGTCGCCCTCCCCGAGTTTGTCGATATGGTGTTTCGTTTCGTTGGCAAAAATCGGGTCGGGGTGCGTGTATTCGAAGAGGGCCGTGCCCGATACTATGAAATAAGCATAGCCAGGGGTATGCCCCTGCCGTACGAGGACCCTGTCTTTATTCCAACATTCAAAACCGGCATGGAACAAAATTTCCCGCCTAACATCCTGGAAAATAAAACGTAGACTCGATAGTCTCTTTTTCCTTTTCGTATATTTTTAAGTTTATTACCTCTGGGTAAATTTTGAACGCTTTGAATAATCTTAGTTTCTTCATTATAGTGTTGATCTCATTCGCCGTTCTTTCCGGTGTCGGCTTTCGGAGACAGATTTTATCCTAATGGAACAAAATCATACATTACTACATGCTTTAATTGAATAAATAAAGCCGAATTAAAGAAAAGCCTCTCGGCAATAATTGACCGGTACCATCCCATTTTTGTCATTAATGCAGTATAATGCAATGTCCCCAAATTAGCATGCAATTAACTGGAATTGTTTTCAAACCATTCGCACCGCCTGACATACTGCCATAAAGAGGCAAAGGTTTTATGGTCATTTTGTTATGAAAATAAATTACAAACGGGACTGCATTACAATAATTAACAGATTTACTTATAAATACAATACAATATCTCTTAATCGAATGACTGTAAAAACATCGGATCTAAATAAAAATAGAAAGCCATTAGTGCCCATAAAATCAAAAATAATATATAAAACTGCACATTCTGACCAACAGGGGCTGCAACGGGGGGGGGGTCATATCGACACCCTGGATGCCGGTGTTTTTGATAAACACTTTTGTCGGTTGGGTTTGAATTCAATGAATCACCGTGTCAACGCCTTAACCGTTGGGGCCACCGAAGCCACCGCACTTGACGTTCTTCTTGGTTGTGTTGGTCTAAATGGCTGGAAATAAGACTTTAAAGAAATTTATTTTGTACATTTTAATGGCAAAGTTCCCTTGGTTAAACCCGACCATTTTTTTTGCTTTGTTTTGGAACATTCAGCAAGAGTACGGACCTCTGAAATATCAAATTCCATTTTTTAACATGACTAGAAATTCAGAATCATAAAGCAATGTATAAATAACAAATAACGAGAGCAATACCACAACAACAACAAAGGATAAATAAAGACAAACAACAATGAACAAATAAAACTGCAGACCTACCAAATAACAAATTACATTTTGACAAAACTAACAATTTGAAGACACAAACTAATAAATAAATAGCAAGTAACAGACGCAATATTTAACTATCAACTAACTACAATAAATACTTCAGAATAAATTACTGAAAAAACCCGACCAATTCGATGTTTTTATCAACTCACTTGTTCTACCTAGTACGCCTTCACGCTGCCTATGTGGTATTTTAGCTACTAGACTAACAATGCTTTTTGATACTAAAATAATTACATAAACTTTTAAATAATATCTAAATTGTTTATTTTTACATTTGAAATATAAATTACATTAAATTTATTTTACCAAAACATAAAAAATCTTTTTGGGTCACCAAACATTTTTTTAGTTAAGTAGTACAGACAGGTAGAAATTCAAAATCGAAAGTAATGTATCAACACTATCCTCAATATTATTTTGTGTAAAACAAACATATAAATATTTCTAAAATTTAGAATATTTAGAAACTATAAAATAAATGGCGTCAACACTTCAAATGTGTTGAAACAATAGCATCGATACTTCAAGATAATAGAAAGAACGACATCGAAACGTCAAAACTATCAAAAGAGGAACAACAAAGAAGTATGTAGTATCGAAAGTAAAGTATCGAGGATAAAAAATTAAGCAAAACAATTAGTTAATCTTTATGTAAGATATTGGTTGAGGTAAAAAAGTCACTGTAACGAGCGGGCTTCGAACCCACGACCCATGGGTTGAGATGGGAAGTCGGTGTCCGAGTGGATCGAAGTCGCGATAGCTCAAGTGGTAGAGCAGCGGCGTATTTAGACGAAGGTCGTGGGTTCGAATCCCGCTCGTGACAAAAATTTTTTATTTCAACCAAGACTTTACATAAAGATTAACTAATTGAAAGATGTTATTTGTTCAATCGGACCACGAAATCTAATGAATTTATTAAGCAAAACCGCAATACTCGTAAAAGTATAATACTTATAATAATAGGTAATATATTCTCTACATAGATTCTCTTCAACCTGCTTCAAATTTTAAGGCTCTGCCGTTAACCATCACAATTCAGCTTTCATTAAATAAAGCCGTTCTACCACTTACTTGATATTTACTGTTTGGAAAAACCAAAATGTAGTCAAAATTTACTTAGGCATCCATCTTACGGCATCACGTACTGTATCAAAACCAGTACTTGCTTGATATATTCAATAAAATGAAGTTAACATGCCCGTAAGTAACGCTACATTTTTGTACGCTATCACTATTCTAGGATACATAGTTTTGGGCATGTTACATGTTAATCACCTTGAGGATAATTAATGTGAGCGTAACATTGACTCGGATTTGGCTAGTAAGAAATGGTACAGGTTGACAGGCCTGTACTCCATAATATATTAATACCAGACAACTGATTTCAAACGTTTTAGCTTAGTATTTTTTATAAGATTATTTGCTCAAGAGAGGGACCATATGATATTTACACTTTGTTTAGCGGTGCAAGTCCTCTCTTCAAAAGTGATGCGAGTAAGAAGAGGATTGTGTTATACCTAAAGATTTATAACTATTTATTATTTCAATGTTTGAGCCTTAAAAATGCCATATTTTATTTTCGAAAGTAAAAAGCGTATATAGATAAAATTATTCACCTCTAGACTCAACAGGCGTTTCTTCCTATGCGTCAATATGTATACATTGAGTTCGGCGTTCGTACCTAATTCCCAGTCGGTTGTGTCGGATATCCAGAAAATGTCGCACATGATTTTGCGAACGATGGCTCTAAACCTGTTGAGAGGGCATCTTCGTCTGATGATCTTAAACCGTCAAAACCATCATAATCAGGAAAATTAGCCGTGCGTACTTGTTGAACTTACGTTTTTCTTCTTTTTCCTACCCCAAGAGGCAGCACTTGATATACTTCTTGAAAATATTCTCCTCATTCTTTAAAGCTGAATTTGACAATTTTTAATTCTTGTTTGGTTTGAATTTTGAATGCCGTTTTTAAAACGGAACTACACTACTACATATATACAATGACCACTATAAGTCATAACACTACTACATCTACATTAGAACAAATATTGAAAAACATATGTTGTGAAATTCACAATGAAATGTTGTGCAATTTTGTTGTTTTGAATGGAAAGAGTGTAATTCCACCTAAAATAGCACACGCACTGGATTGTTGGATGTTATAAAATGAAACTTATAAAAGATGAAACAGTGAGAAACTTTTAAAATGATCGCAAGTCAACCATTATTAATTGACAGTATATCTTTTCGATCCATTTCCGATGGCATGTTTCCCTTAGAGCTGTGAAATTTATTTCCTTCTCCAATGAGGTCTGGGTAAGTATTGTAGAATGGAAGCAGGAATAAAAGAGTGACGGCTCATTTAACTCTCCCTAGTTGCTGGGGATTGTATGAAGAATTTTATTGCCATCTTCTCAGTAGTGCCATTGTCGAAGAACTGCACTTGTTCGGCCTGTACGGGAACACAGGGTTTAAATTTTCCTTTCTTCCCTCTTCATAAAGGAGTGGGCGGAGACTGATTAAAAAACGACACCGGCATCCTGTCTCGACGGATTTCACGCGAGAACAACGGGGAATATCCCTTGTATTTACGGCATGAATGACGGGAATTTTCCAAGAGGAATATTCCCAAAGGGGAAAACGGTTCAAACTTCCCCTTTTGTCCTTGTCAAATTTAAAGCGGGGAAAAATCAAACCTCATAGCACGTTTTCAAAAATGTCCTATTGAACGTAAAGGTATACAGTAATTTTTGACGAATGGCCTGGCTGTTACGTTTGGGGTTTACAGTGGTATGTTAAAAATATGTAATATTGCTACGCCTGAGGGCTATAGTTGATTTTCTGCTCCTTATTAAGTAAAAAAGGTTGTAAAAGGAAATTTCTTAATTTTATTGGGTTGTCCGGAAAATAATGCAGGATTTTAAGTTTTCATTAAAAAAAATCTATATAAAATATTCTGTTTACGTTTACAGGATTNATTTTGATTAAAGAACATTGCTTTAAAGTAACTAGTTTCTTTTTTTTTGTTTAATACCAAAATCCTGCATTATTTTCCGGACAACCCAATATAAAAGAAAATGTATGGGATATGGGAAATAGGAAAATATTAAGAAAAGGGGAATAACTAATTAAAGAAAAGATTTTATTAAATATACGTATGTACACAATGTGTAGAGATTAGTGACCGTTAATCGATATCGTGAGATGCGGTCGGGTGTTATGTAGGTTTCAGATAAACATTTTCTTTATCGTGTGAACGTTTCGATCTTTTATTGAGATCATCTTCAGGGCCTGGGATTTACAAACAATGTTTACATTTAACAAATACATTTAGGATGTTGAAAAGTGAATTTATGCAATATAAAATATACTTTGCGTCTGAATAACTATGTACACAATATTAAAATTAACGGAAATTTAAACACAATTAAACTTAAATAGAAGAAAAGCCTTATACTTAAATTTCAGATTACCTCCAAATACAACTTCTTTTTAAAAAGATAATAGGTTTTAGCTAGAATAAATTAAATATAAATGATACTAAAAAATTCACTATTAAAATAAGTGTGTGGTGTTTAGTGACGTTAGTCAATGATTATTCGGAGGAGAGGAAAATGAATTTATACAATGCTAGAAAATTTTAGATGAAAAAAATGAATTTATATAATGACAGAAAATATTAGATTAAAAAAATGAGTTTATATAATGACAGAAAATATTAGACAAAAAAAATGAATTTATACAATGCTAGAAAATTTTAGATTAAAAGAAAATGAAATTATATAATAGTAGAAACTTTTAGATTTAAAAAAGTATGAATTTATACAATGCTAGGAAATTTTAGATTAAAAAAACGAATTTATATAATGATAGTGTTTTATTTTATTTTATTTTTTTTAACGAGGGCTCGCAACAGCAGAGGTCATATACACCCTCATGCTGCCGGTGTGTGTTTTTGAAAAAAAAAAAGCCCATTTGTAAGTATGTCGGGTTCGAACCCGGGACCTTTACCTTACAGTGATGAGCGCCGTGGCAACGCCTAAACCGCCCCTTGAATTTTTTTTTAAATCTAAAAATTTTCTGTCATTATATAAATTCATTTTTTTAATCTAAAATTTTCTAGCGTCGTATAAATTCATTATTTTTTAAATCTAAAATTTTCTATCATTATACAGGGTGAATTGCTACTCGTGCTACAAACTTCTCCAGTAGATTCTTCACCCTAAAATGAACAAAAAAGTTCATATTGTCCATGGTCCGATTCTCAACCATTTCAGAGTAATTTCGCTTTTTATCGATTTTGAAAGATATCACGTCCTGGCGTCGGAAAATCGTGATATCTTTTAATCTAAACATTTCTCTTAAAATCTATAAGCACCGTTGAAATCCCCGTTAATTTTTAGAGAGAATCAAAATCATAATTCCATTGAAATTTTTTAATTTAATTTAATGCCCATTTAGTATGTAATGCTTAAGAAGTTTACAAACAGCTAGAAGGTCAAGGAAGAAAGACCCAAACGTTTTGCCACCTTCATCTTCTTATTGAAAAATTAACGGGGATTTCAACGGTGCTTATAGATTTTAAGAGAAATGTTTAGATTAAAAGATATCACGATTTTCCGACGCCAGGACGTGATATCTTTCAAAATCGATAAAAAGCGAAATTACTCTGAAATGGTTGAGAATCGGACCATGGTCAATATGAACTTTTTTGTTCATTTTAGGGTCAAGAATCTACTGGTGAAGTTTGTAGCACGAGTAGCAAGTCACTCTCAAACATTAGCAATCCTTGAACCACCATTTTTTCTCTTTTTGTCATCAACATCTTGGTCTCACAACCACTAAATAAGAAAATGACGAGTGCGTTGGAAGCGTTATTAAATCAGGTAGTTTTCCTCAAATTTGCTGCCTTCTGAGACTAAAATTAGAAACTCTGGATTACTTTATACACTTTCCGATTTACACAATTTTCCACTCTTTTTGTAGTTCTGGCTGAAATAAAACACAAAAAATTAGCCCAAACATTTTGCCACCGTCATCTTCTTATTGAAAAATTAACGGGAATTTCAACGGTGCTATTAGATTTTCAGAGAAATGTTTAGATTAAAAGATATCACGATTTTCCGACGCCAGGACGTGATATCTTTCAAAATCGATAAAAAGCGAAATTACTCTGAAATGGTTGAGAATCGGACCATGGACAATATGAACTTTTTTGTTCATTTTAGGGTGAAGAATCTACTGGAGAAGTTTGTAGCACGAGTAGCAATTCACCCTGTATAAATTCATTTTCCAGCACTGTATAAATTAATTTTTTTAAATCTAAAATTTTCTAGCATTGTATAAATTTATTTATTTCAAATCCTACATGTATTTGTAAAATGTAAACATTGTTTATAAATCCCAAGCCCAGAAGATGATCTCAATAAAGATCGAAACGTTGGCACGATAAAGAAAATGTTTTTTTAAACCTACTTCACACCAGAAGACCGCAACTCACGATCTCCGAAAAACCATTAAATAAAGTACCCTACCTTTTAAGATTCTTTGACGCATTTAATTCCAAATTGCATGCCATAGTATTATATCTTATACCCGATTATATCTTAACGCTGCAGATTTAATTCATATTTCTCGCATGAGTTAGGCAATCCATGAATCACTTTGGAAGAATTTAAGGACAAGTAATTACGGAATATATCAGAGAAAGCAAAAGGGACTCAGAATCATAACAGGTTTCTTGCTGGGGTACTGGAAAAACATTGGCATCTGAGAAAGATCAACAAAGTTTGTACAAAGCATTGCATGTTTCTCACTGTACATAGAAAATCTAACAATCTCGGTGGAAGAATTTAATTAGAGGAAAAGTAATTACAGAGGAAACAGGACGAGACTGAATCATAACAGGCTTCTTGTTGGAGCACTGTAGCCTCCAATAAGAATTTGAGAAAGATTGACAATGTTGACACGGTACGTACAAGTTTTACATATTTTACAAAGGCAATCGAAAAATCTCTTTGGCCGAATTGAAACAAAAGTAAGAGAAGTACAGAGTACATCAGGGTAAGCAGGAAGATATTTTGAATTTTAAGATGTTTGCTTGGGTGTTGGAGACTGATGAGCATGAGAGAAAGGATGAGAGAAAGATCGACATTAACCAAAACTATGCGTGAAGATTTTGCAAAGAGACGGATGAGACGACATACTTAGTGACAGCCTGAGGTGCTACATCCTTCCGCAGATATTTTGAGACTCATAGCACAACCGTGAAAGAACTAGAACCATTAGGACTGGGTCAAGTAGTCAGATTCTTCTGCCAAATTTTATTACTTTACATACGGCAGATATAATGGATAAATTACATCTCAGTTGAAAGTGATTTTGAGCGGGTAAAATAATAATAAGCTCTAGAAGAATAAATAGTTGCCTGTGTAATCAATACATATCACAACTATGTACAATCAATCAATTAATTTTTATATTGATTGTGTGTATTAATTAAACATGGGACGACAATTCATTTTCCCCTTCTTGTTTTTTAAATGAATTGAGTTGAACCCGTTATGCCCTAACTAGTCGATGGTTTCGTTAGCACCAATTACTTTTTCCGAGTAGTATTGACAAGTGTCTGAGTTGTGCTAACAATGTCCCGAGGCGACGGATGGGATTTGTCTTTTATGAATCAGAGCCCGGCCGAGGGCGCAAGAGGGCTGCTCATTGTTGTCCGGGCGGGGTGTTGATTGGCCAAATCTTATTCAGCAATCATCCCTTTCCCTTCTCGGATCATGCTGATACTGATTGAACTCATCTCGTAACGAGGGGATGGAAATTTTTGAAAAGCAAACAGAGAGTGTGATTTCGGTTTTTTTATTTTCCTCGCCAAGACCGGAAAGAATCATTTTTAAGTTTGAAACAAGGGGGTTTAGAAGTCTCTACTCTATTAGATTTAGATGAATTATGTGTAAAAGTTCTATTCTATGTACGAACTATTTTAGGTGAAGAAAATAATTTATACACACATCTGATGCTATTTTGTAAAATGAGACTAATGAAGTGATTCTGAAATATATTTGTATAACTTATAAGATTAAAAATTTGCCCAATGAGAGATTATTTTTGTATAAAAATCATCAGCAATACAGCTGTTACATTTAAAATTGCTATATGACAAAAAGAACAAATTGAACTTAAAAATCTATAAATACAAATAACAGACATTCAGCTCGAAAAACCCATGTGTACAAAAATCATTTAAAACATAAAAATTGAATAGTAAAAAGGCATTTCTCACAGCAAAAACTAGACTCAAACTTATACATAATATACAAGGGACTCACCTAAACCAGAAACCAGTCTAATCCACTATTGATGATGGTGAAAAGCTAAAAACCAATCTGACAACCAAACCAGCGAGTATACGCATTTCAAAAGGACAGGCAACAATCAAGATAAGTTCACTAGTTTCCTGGTCCGTTTGACCAAGTAATATCTTACGATTAATTAAGGTTTTTAGTTGAGATAAAAAAGTTAATGGCACATGCGGGTTTCGAACCCACGATCTTCGGCTAGATACGCCGCTGCTCTACCACCTGAGCTATCGTGACCTTGATCCACTCCGACACCAACTTCCCATCTCAAACCCACCTTTTGAATTTTCCCTCCTTTTTGCCATTTTTCAAGATAAGTTGATAAAGTTTAGCACTTTTATTATAAATATTTGAAAAGTGAATTTTTTAATTTTTTTGTGTGTGTATAAGTTGTAGAAAGATTTTATTCAACACTTCACTACTTTCGTGGTCCGCTTGACCAATTAATACATGAAAATTAATTATGGTTTTTAGTTGAGATGAAAAAAATTCAATGGCACGAGAGGGATTCGAACGAATGAGTTTGAAAAATGGCAAAAGGAGGGAAGACTCATGGGGTGTGGTTGAGATGGGGAGTTGGTGTCCGAGTGGATCAAGGTCACGATAGCTCAGGTGGTAGAGCGGCGGCGTGTCTGGCCGAGGGTCGTGGGTTCGAATCCCTCTCGTGCCATTGACTTTTTTTCATCTCAACTAAAAACCTTAATTAATTGTCATTTATTCAATACGTTTATTCAGTATATTTTACCCAACATCTCTTATTGGTTCAACTAACTCTAACTCAATTCCAGATTTTGCGTTTCTTTTACATTTTATTATGCTTTTGTATACTATATGCTGCTAGTGCATTTAATCGGTTTTGTAGAGATAAAAATAATTATACACTCATTTTTTATGATCACAGTTTAATCAAGTAACTCCAATTCAGCATTACGGGGGCAATGAGAACGACCCCCACCGCTGTTCTGGTATTCTTTCTGAATCTACCATCACTACATATTTGGAGAGGCCAGAGCCACATAGAAGCTTCAAAAACTTTGGGGGAGCTTCACGCACACAGGAGTTTGGGGATGGCTGTTGATGCCTTGACTCCTAAATTCAGATTTTATATAAAATTCAAATTTAATTACCTGAGGGTAAGGGATATCATAATGGCGACGATGACGATGTATAGACGGCTCCGAAACCGAGTATCGTAAGCTGGTTATGGAAATAAACCAAGAACTAAAACTCATGTAACCCTTGGGAATATGCCACCGTCTTTCAAACGGAGACTGTGGTTATTGAACATAGTCACTGGCACTCTCAACACGACACGCAAAAATGGCACAATTACACAGAAGACAAACACTTTGAGCCCTGAAGATGATCTCAATAAAGATCGAAACGTTGGCACGATAAAGAAAATGTTTTTCTGAAACCTACATCACAGCAGACCGCGTCTCACGATTTCTGAATAATTATTGAACATAGGGCCAAGTAAAATAAAAGGCTAGGTATCGTTAAGGGAAGAATAGCCATGTATTTGGACAGCCATGCGGCACTATGGTGAATTACCCAGTCGGAAGTAATGTCTAGAGTCATTTGGGCTGTAAGACTTTTGGGAAAGCATCAAAATTACAGGGCACAGGGGTAACGAAGAGGCCGATAAATTGACCAATGTTTGATGAGTTTGTATGATATATGTTGAGTAGTAAAGTTTGTCCTATTGGCCCTGAACCCTTTCGTGGCATACCAAACTGATCCATCAGAGATCGGATTAAAAATAAGTCCTCCGTTTAAGTAGCCCAGGACAGAGGAATGCGAAAACGTTCATCAAATCACGATCGCAGAAACTAACGGCAGAATTACTACATCTAGGACTTGCTAGGACTAGAATAATAGTTAAACTGTTGACTCAGGAGGAATATGTATATACTCGGAGCGGCCGAAAGGTAGATATTTCCAGGAAGAATAACAGACAGCGGAACATGTTCTTTCTTGGTGCGAAGGCTTATGTCAGCTGACGGGATTGAAAAAGCCCGGGACAGAAGGACACTCACGGGATCCATGAAAAAGCTTTGTGATCTGGTAAAAAGCTATAAGCTTAATGATGAGTTCTCAATAACAATGGAGATTCGAAATAGAATCGCGGAGATCAGGTCGTAAAGAGGCTGGCTCCTTTTCTAATCTAATCTATTCTAATTCAGGTTTCATTTTTTTTTTGAATTTGTGAAATGTACCTAAATCATTATTCAATTAATAAATCTTTATGTAAGGTATTGGTTGAGATAAAAAAAAGTCAGTGTAACAAGCGGGATTCGAACCCACGATCTTCGGCTAAATACGCCGCTGCTCTACCACTTGAGCTGTCGTGACTTCAATCCACTCGGACACCGATTTCCCATCTCAACCCAACCTTTCGAATTGTCCCTCCTTTTTGCCATTTTTTAACTCAACCAATACCTTACATAAAGATTAATTAATTGAAAGATGTTATTGGTCAATCGGACCACGAAAACTAGTGAACTAAATCATAATGCCAGAATACTATTGTAACCTACAAAAAAAAAAAAAAAAAATAAAATAAAATAAAATAAAATAATTACATAAATAAAATAAAAGAGTAGATATTCGTATTAAATTGTTAAAATAAACACTGATTAAAAGTCAGAAAATGGTTTTACTGGTGCACTCAATTTACTAAGGGTAGTCTTTATAATTTTATATTTTAAAAGTTTATTTTATCTCAAATTACTTTCTTTTCTGAAAAAAAATGTAAAAATTTAAAAGTGTTGCGTTTTCATCTGAATATCTGACATTTTAGTGAAAATAGTGAACAATTTTAAACAAATCCATTTTATTTGCTAAAAATCGTTTACAAATAGTTTATATCGATCATATCGGCCTTGTTTACAAGTTTTCCTAAGCGCAGATGCGGTCAGATTAGTCCGGGACTTAAATACAGGACTTAACGAGAAGCCTTCGGGTGAAAGAGGCCTTTGATTGATTCGGGAAAGGCATTAGGTACCGGGAGTGGATGATCAATGTTATATGGAATGACGCACTACTTAATCGTATCGGGGTGTGATGTAGGCGAGCACGGAGAACCCTTTGTGAATCCATCTCTTATTAGCCCCGGCCCCCCTCCCCCGTATGTATATTTATGTAAGCCAAACTCCCTCGGCACAAACGTTTCCAACCGGAGGGCCATCAGGCACAAAACCTACCATTTACATCTCTTCCCAGTCGAGGTAATCCTTTACAAATAATGTCCCAATTCGTCTGACCCACGTATGAAATTAATTGAGATTGTGCTGGGAAGGGTGGGATTATTTTTGGTAAAAATGCACAGATCATACCTAATAAAATAAGGATGGGATTAAATAATCATTATAGGCTAAAGAAAAAATATAGGGACGGTAAAAACTCTAATGGATTTTTAAAATAAGTACAGAAATGAATGTAATTCCAGTTTATCCAGCTTTTAAGTGATATGTACAAGGGATTTTCGATTTCAGACACGCCACATCCAATGCCAATAATTAATTTTAAAATAAGTAAACACAAATAAGTTTAAAAAAAATTTCAAAAAACAGCTCTTAATTTAAACATCCAAAGATAGACTAAGACAACAAATTAGTCCTGGATGACGGGATGGCGAAAGGGTGATTAGAAATGATGTTCACGATGTAAGGCGAAAATGATGATTGATGAACGGACGGACGATAAAAGATGGCTGTCCGGCAGATTGATCTGATAGGAAAGTTTCCGAAGTAGATAAAAGTCTGATGAACGAAGATGTTCCAGAGATAATAATTGAAGAATTGTTAAGATCGGATAGATTATGATGAAGTGTTGTAAAATAAAATACGGGATTTCATGAACCTTTCTCTTTACTGATTTAAACTTTCTTAAACTTAATTGTGTTAACTGGATATGCAAAAATGCGTGAATTTTATTTATTTCGATATGTAGATAGTATACGTCATGGACGGCGTTGCATTTCAAAAAATGTTTTAATAATTCCAAGATCTTCATTGCGTCCATATTAATTTACTTTCAATATCACATGCCAACATCGTCAAATATTTACATTACGAGTTTCCATTAACCCTCCCTTTAAAGATTTTTCACCTTCTGACGGACAATCTACCATACGTCTAAAATTAAAGAAAGCTCCAGGTTTTGATCAGATTACTCCAAAAATTCTCCTCACCTTCCCAAAAAAGCCATCGTATTTATTAAATATTTAAGTTCGTTCTTCGTACGACGTACCTACAACTTGGACACACTCGTATATACGAATGTTCCCTAAACCAAAAAATCCAACACATTGTACTTCTTCATATAAGACAATAAGTCTATTACCAATTTTCGGTAAAATTGTAGAAAAGCTTCTATTGAAACGATTTCTACCAACCCTGAAATCCAAAAATATAACCCCCGGTTTTCGCAACTGTCACTCAACTGGCCAACAGTACCAACGCATGATAGACATTATTTCATTTTCTCTTGAGAAGGGATAATTAATGCTAGAGCTTTTCTTGATATAAGCCAAGTCTTTGATCAAATTTGGAACCCGGACTTGCTGATCATGCTCAAGGGGATCCTTCCTTCCGCGGACAACGTGCGGTAGTTCGAACTGTATATTGGCCAACGTTTGACTTGGAATTTTGACACACAACTGAAACGTCAAGAGATTATGACACGATACAGGGCCCTTTCACGACTTCTTGACAAACGTTCCGATTTGCCTCTCAAAAATAAAAGGCTGCTTTACAATACTACAGTTAAGCCGATAAAGACTTAGGCCTGGAAGGGTTGGCTTGAGCTAAAGATTCCAATGTCCGCCGCTTTCAAACTGCCCAATCCTACAAAAAATCCATGATGCTCTATTTTATGTATTGAACGTTACTTAAATATTCGTAAATTGTCGTAAAGACTTAAATAGTCCTTTCGTTCAAGATAAAATCCGTTCCCGGTACAGCATATTATACAGCATATAACCTTCCCAATCACCGTAAATCAGCACATGCAAAAACTTGCATCCTGTCAAATTCCCTCGAAGCCTCTTCGTGACTGAAGAAGTTATGGCCGCGTGATCTCCTATGCAGGGAGAGTGAAATGATAATGAGACAAGCTAAATACCAATGAGTATTTTCTCTCTCATTGTTACCGAATTGGAAGTAGGTGTAATGAACAGCAAATTACAAGTTAAGTTAACAAAAAATTATAAGTTTTTGTTTAATTAGCTTATAATCAGCTGATTTGCTATGATAAATATATAACAAACGTTAATACATTAAGCCATATTTGTTTCATGGTAATAATTGATATTAATTATTCAAATTAATTATTCTTTTTATCCAAGGTTTTGGGTTTAGCCGAAGGTGGTGGGTTTGAATCCCGCTCGTGACACTAATTTTTCATCTCAACCTAAAACCTTGGATAAAAAGAATAATTAATTAGAAACATTATAATTTTGACAATGAAAAAGCAAAACCACGAATTGAGAATGTAGGCTATTCTCACACTGAAAAGGAAAAGTGAAGCACATTATTAGATAATAAATCACTAATAAAATTAACAACTTAAAAAAAATAAAAGGTTTTTGTAAAATCTACTCATTTAGTCAATTATTTAAATATACTTTTTACAAATAAGTGTATTTATTTTTATGGAAAAACAACCCTTTCTCATCGACGGTGCGACGTTTCAGCTGTAAAAGTATAAATATAAATTTTTATTACAACAATTAATTTTTTAATTACATTTATTTGATATTTAGAACTACAAATATTGTATTAAGTATTGTATTAATTTAAAATTACAAACATTAAAATAAAAAACAACACTTTTTTCGACGTGATAGCTCTGTTAAATCACTTCGTAGATTGAAACTTGGTCTGACAAGTTACAAGTTACTCCAACAAGTTTGACTGCCAGGGGAGAGCATGCCTGAATACATCGGGTACTCAGGAAGTTCTTTCCTGTTGGCAAAAGGGTTATTCTGAGACACCATGTTTTCATTTTACTCGCTTAACCCCGACTTTTGTACAAATAAAGTTGAATTCGGAATGGCAAATTTATTTACTTATATGGCAGGATTAATTTTAAATTAATTCTGAGCATGTCCAGTTACCTTCTGAACATAACTTTTTATTACCAACTTTATAAATTTTTTACTGCGATTTTTTCCTAATAAATAGAAAAGAATAAGTTCTAGAGTATATCTGTACTTTGTGCAATATTAAATACCTTAACATGACCTTTTTTATTGGTAAAATTGAATGTCTGAGACAAGCGATATCATAACCGAATGGTCTTCAGTGGTTGGCATACATTGTTTAGTCAGTTAGTTTAAAAATGAATTACCGAAATAACCAGATTATCAGAGACGACCAAATCAGACAGAATATGTTCTCGGACACGATAGCTCAAGTGGTAGAGCAGCGGCGTATTTAGCCGAATGTCGTGGGTTCGAATCCCCCTCGTGATACTGACTTTTTTTATCTCCACCAATACCTTACATAAAGATTAATTTATAATGTTTTGCCCGTTTGGCTTTTTTTAAATTACGAAAATGATTAAAAATGCTATTGAGACTCCAGTGATCAATATCATATTATTAATGTGATTAATGTGAAGGGCGGCGTATTTAGCCGAAGGTCGTGGGTTCGAACCCCATTCGTGACACTGACTTCTTCATTTCAACTAATACCTTACATAAAGATTTATTAATTGAAAAAAGTTAATTGGTCAATCGGACTACGAACTCTAATGGATTTATATCTATTAATTTGAAAGTCTTGTGTTGGGTTAAAATATAATTTAGTTTTAAGTGGTTTTATTTCAAAATTCAAGTTTTAAAATATGTTCGCTTACAAACCCATACTAAAAGTTGTGTTAAATCTTGATATTTTCAAAGTGCAGGGTTTTATTGTATGTTAGGATGCTTTTATTGTGACCTTTTCAAAATGCACAATCTGTGTTGTCGTAATTTCATGTTTCAACCGGAAGCATTGCTTTATTTTAAGTTTATTGCTGTTTGAAACGTATCCCAGATCAGAATATGGACGTCTTTGTTATTCCCAGTAGCCCGGGCATAAATCAATCCCGTTTTCCGTTCTGAGTTTACCATCTCATTTCCCCCGGAGTCAGCAGCGAGCAATTTCTCGCTGCAATACGAAAGACGTAGTGTCCTAATTGGAATGCAAGTGCCGGCATAAGGCATAAAGCCATCTCATCGATAATGATAAGAATCTGGCAACCAGCGGAAGAGTCACGTACCCATCCAGTCGGACCCAGGAAACCCCGTCGGGACATCAGATAAAACCAATAGTATTGCCGCTGTAATGAGCTTTTATCCTGGATGTAGGAAGCGTCCTCATCGCTTCACGATTAAAATAATTAACATCGTAGTAGTGCATAGTCCAACTAAACCGGTCGTTGAAACACGTCGCATTTGATCAACTATTCCCTCGGTTGTGATATTTTAGTCCAGTTAATTATTTCTATATAGGGTTTTGTCTGTAGATTGCTTGAATATTTAAACGATCAATTGTTCATTCCTGTAATTGTTTCGTACATTAATTAAATCCAAAACTATGGAATGTGATACATAAATAAATTAATTAACATAAGTAAACCTGGAAATTCAACAACAAACCAAATTTGTCCCTCTAAATATTGGTTAACCAATACCGGCAAAATAGTTATTCAGATATCGTGAGATGCGGTCGGGTGTGATGTAGGTTTCAGAAAAACATTTTCTTTATCGTGCCAACGTTTCGATCTTTTATTGAGATCATCTCNTATATATATATATATATATATATATACACACATCACCACAAACATAGATTTCTGGTCACATTCACCACCCCCCCAGCCACAGTACTCGGTATTCCTCGGGGCGGGGTTGAACACACTCCATTCTCGCTAATAATTTACTTTTACTCTCCAGACGTCACACAAACACCCCAGAGTACTCGATATTTTCGGGGCGAAGTTAAATAACCCCTTCCTTTCACGCTAATAAATTACATTCATTCCAATAAATTAACATAAAGTCAACAAAGACACGCGAGAAACCCACTTAAAAAACACTACACAAAAAGACGACACACAGGTCCAATGATGTTCCAAAATATTGTCTATATTCATCAAGCCTTCGAGAATTGAAAAGGAGCTCGACCGATATTCTATCTTTGCACAACGGCCAGAAAGTGCCCTTGCGATAATCTTGTATGACCTATGCTTAGTCTTGTCAGTATGGCCTTTTCCCTTTTCCAACCGTTCTCCGTAGACCAGGGACCGACGTCTTTCTTAACCTGCCACAGTATGAAAATTAAAAAAACTTCAATTCAATCCTTATAATATTGTTCAGTTTTTAATCAGCAGGTGAATTAGAAAAATGAAATTATTGTATACAAAATTGTAACTGTTTATGTATTAGTTAATCCGTTTTTTTAAATATTATATAAAACAACGTTTGTGGGATAATAATAATCCTCATCATTACAGTTTTGTACAAAGACTAGAACCATTGGTCAGTTAGCGACTGGCCATCAGTGGTAAATGACAATTCCCTTAATAATAAATTATCTAAAAACACTCCTTTTTCACACAGTTCTTTCAGTGGATAGAACAATTCTTTTTATATAAATCGGTTTTATGTCAGCTCTTCGTCGATTTCAGAGTCTTGGAATAATCCCTGAATAACTGTATGTTCGTTGAAATTGTCAAACTTAACAGCAAGGAAAGAAATTTAATTGGAATATTAATCAAAATATACACTCAAAAAATATTTTTAATTTCAAAGAAATGGAGTAGGAATTGTTAAAAAACATTTGTTCCAGAAAAGAGTTAATTGATAAAATTATTTGTTTATCTAAGGAATTACTCACCCTGGAACTTCATATCATATGTTGTCATATACTTATTTAAACTTTTGTTCTTTATTGTGTATTTTGTGTAGAGATTAGTGACCGTTAATCGATAGTTATTCAGATATCGTGAGATGCGGTCTGGTGTGATGTAGGTTTCAGAAAAAAGATCGAAACGTTGGCACGATGAAGAAAATGTTTTTCTGAAACCTACATCACACCAGAGCGCATCTCACGATATCTGAATAACTATTGTGTATTTTGATGATAAAACAATACCAAAACACTTTTTTAAATAAATTTTTACTAAAAATATTGATAATTTATTAAATAAAATATTCTCACATAACTATAACTTTTAATGTTTTATATAAATGCGAGATGTAGAGAAGCCATTCAGTTACAAATTACTGTTGGCTGCGGAAAATTAATTTTCAGGTTCATGTCAATACACATTACACGTATGTAATATATATATTTTTTCTCCCGGTCGCAACATTGACACTACGCTAGTACCGCAGTCGGCTGACACACGTTATAAGTAATCAGTCAACGCCCGCACTAAATATGTGGGATTTAGGGGGAGTCCTCGAGGTCATCCTTATTTAAGGCGACGTGGCTGGTACTGGGGATGGGAAAGTGTTGAACGGACTTAGGCCATAGGGTTAAAATTGAACGACATGTTAGTGAGGAACTTTTGAATTAAGGAACTGATTGGCATTGGGAGGTGAGTGACATAAAGTGTAGCTTTGAAAATTTGTCTGAGAACGTTTGACTGGATAGGTTGGATGTATTAGATATTGGATGGCTTGGCGGGACCGCACAGCTCAACTTAGAATGTACAAAGTGGTCACGTTAATGTCTTGTATAGAATTAGTTAAGTTTTAACGGCCGAAACAGATTTCCACCTTAAAGTAGTCTTGTGATAAATTGTTTTTAAAGTCTTGCGTGATAATTCCTCGGCAGTCGGCTTTCCAGGTGTAGTCCCTAGTATCTGAATGAGGTGAAAATAGGTAACTGCTTCTTGTTGATGTACAGTGGAGGGTAATATTTTTCAATGTAAATGTACCCTCTGAACATTTCTCTCCTGTTCTATTGTACTCTACTTTTTGCAACAGTTTTTTATAAGTTGAAGTGCGTTCTTGTATGTTGAAGGTTGCTTGGATGAAATCCAAGTTGAGACACAGAATCGCAGTATCATCAGTAGATGGTAATGATGGCAGTGGGATATATAGGAAGGTCAGCAGAATAATTGGTTTAAAAGGATGTAGGAAATTGTCCTTTAACGTTCCTACTCTGAACTCGTAGCTCCTCTTACTGTGAAGCAGATAAATGGATTCAAAAGTACGTTAATTAGGAGTGAGCAAGAAGCGTTTAAATTTACAGAGGATACTTGGCAGTCATACCAAGAAAGCATCAAGCTCGTTGTTCTTCTTCCTCTGCAGTCGAGCAAATGGTATCAACAACTCTGAACCCCTAACGTCACGACCTTATACATAAATAAGTCATGATTTTAAAAAACAATATTGCGACCCAACAATGAAGATGTGCAATGTCAAAACTTAAAATGAAAGACCAACCATAGTAAGATAAACAAATGATTGGATATGACCAAATTACACCTTTATCAACTTGCAAATTTTTAATTTTACAATTTAAAAACCTGGATTTGTAAATGAATTTATATTATTGGGATGTCAGCAGTCAGCAGTATAAATAGAATAAAGAATGGGTCCAGGAGTGTTCTTTTGTGAGTCATCGACCGATAACGATCTGACTGTCGAGCACTGAAAAATTCTGAAACCGTGCTGGATTGTGGAATGGACGTAATCCGAATTGTTGCGAAGGAATGATTTAATGTAAATCTAGTTTAAAAGTTTAAACAAGAGTCTTTCCAGAAATTTGGACATCACAGGAAGAAAGCTGAAGGGTATGTGGCTGGAAAAGTTGTAAGCTTTACGAATGAATATAAAAAAGGATAACGCTATCAAACGCATCCCTCATCACCCTGTATCAATACCAAATGCTAAACAACCTAATTACTGGTTAATAGTTTCGCAGATCACACAGACAACTATAACTATTTGTTATTTTATAAGTTGAAAACCAATTATGGTATTGGGATGTATAGGCAAGTCAACAATAAAATGATATACAGTGTCTTGCGGGACACCGGTTTAAGTTAGTGTAATATCTCAGTACTTCATGCTACACTTCATTTTGAAGCAGCGGTCAGAGTTAAGATCCAAGGATAAGTAAATAAAGATTGGGCAGGAAACGTTTTAGTTTATAGAGGATAATTGGTTGCCAGGTGGTTCAAAAATCTTGCCATAATGAAATTAATAAATTTATTTTGGTAAGGATGGGCAATTAAAACTGCCGACTGAGAACACATGGAAAACTGAAAACGTAATAAAACACACTGTTTAAAGTGCGCCTATTTTTTAATACGATCACAATTAGTAATTAAAATTATTATTGTATTATAAATTACAACTTTTGCACTTTGTTCTTTATAATTGAAACTAGTGTGTAAAAGCAGCAAGTTCTTGATCGATCATACTTAAAAAATAACTAAACTTAATTTTTAGGCTATCGAAACTTTTGCTAGCCCATAAGTACTGAAACTATTTTCTAACCGTTTGTTATTTATCGAGTATATATGCCTAGTGATGATTGCTTGATTAAGTTGAAATTGAACTAAAGAATGGCGCTTTTAATACCATTTTGAATTAGTTTTGTTATATTAAAGAATTTAAAAAACATATATATAGCAACAATATTAAGTAATTGTTATTATTTTTTACAGACTTTTTATGGGCTCTCTCTTAGAATTTCGCAGCCTAGTTATAGGATTTTTATAATACCGAGACAATTTGTCATGCCTTGGGTTTACGAGAGGGAGATAAGAAAGGCTATGTTGATATCGCTATAACACTGGCTAAATTAAATTTATAAACCTTTCCACCCTGAGGGTTGAGTGACGCGGCAATGAGTCACAAGAAGGTAGCGTGACAGAAATTGCCCTAGCGCCTAGGAACGCATATATATGTATATACGTATAAACATATAATAACCGTGCGGATGGAGGGGCTTAATCGTTTTATACCACTCACGCGCAGCTTGATTTTCAATTAGAACGAGCCCTCAATTACATTTCGATTTCAATTACCTTCTTAAGATCCCTTTTTATTTATAACAGCATGTAATGGATGATTAATTTTTTTCAATGCCTCGTGATAAGCAAGTTTTTTTAGCATGTCACGAAATTACATGTGTATTACTTTTATAATTCTTGCACTCTGTTGATTTTCAAAAGATAACCCCAGACATCTTGACTCGGCAATTGCCTTGTCGTTTTTGCGTCTTCTGTTAATAACACATTTTTTACGATAATTCAATAAATTAAAATAATTACATTTCTTCGGGGTAAACAGCTGAAAGATTAATTTCTTGTCAAAATTATAAACGAACATAGATAACAAAATTATGAAACCTATTTGGAGCGCTATAAAACCTTTGTAATAATCCACAAAGTTTCACATTTTTAAAAGGTTTGAATTACTGATAATTACTGTTTGTAACAATGTATACAAGTGCTTTTTCTTACGCCTTGATCTTTTTTTACTATTTGACAATTTTAAATTTAAAACTCAAGCAGTATTAGCAGTAGCAGTTTAGCAACCACAAAAGTAGCAGTAGTGCTGGTACTCATACATAATTTGATTGTTTTCTTCAGTTCACAGTGATTCTTTATTAATATATTGATCGAAAACACGAAAAAATACGTTAAATAAGGACTGCTTGACATCTCAGTAATCTGTAAATATTTAACCATTCGGACTCATTCCGCCAAAATTTTCAAGCTGGCTGGTTGCAAAAAAGCAAAATAAATTCACAAAGTCCAAGGATGGGACTCCTCCGGCTATTGACTTCAAGGAGCGGGAGTAACACATGGAAGCGTACTAGGACCAATCCTTTTTCTTACAACAAACAATGTTTACATTTAACAAATACATTTAGGACGTGGAAAAGTGAATTTATACAATGCAAAATATATTTTATATTCAAACAAAGTGAGTAGAAATACTTAGAAAAGTATTTCTACTCACTTTGTTTGAATATAAAATATATTTTGCATTGTATAAATTCACTTTTCCACATCCTAAATGTATTTGTTAAATGTAAACATTGTTTGTAAATCCCAGGCCCTGAAGATGATCTCAATAAAAGATCGAAACGTTGGCACGATAAAGAAAATGTTTTTCTGAAACCTACATCACACCCGACCACATCTCAGATATCGGAATAACTATCGATTAACGGTCACTAATCTCTACACATTTTTATGTAAGGTTTTGGTCGAAATGAAAAAGTTAGTGCCACGAGCAGGATTCGAACACACGACCTTCGGCTAAATACACCGCTGCTCTACCACTTGAGCTATCGTGACTTCGATCTACTCGGACACCAACTCCTTTTATCTCAACCTAGAACGCTATAGGTATTGTTGTTTATTGTATGTTTGAGTTGTAATTTTCACGTTTATTTTACCCTTTAAGTCAATATTTGTATTGGAATAATTTTTAATTTAGCCCAAACAGATAGTAAATATATCTGAAACTTTGATTTTTAAATGTTACCCTAAACTATGTTAAACTGTGACTCCTTCGACAGTAAGGAATGTTGCACTTTTGCAGTTCTTTCCCCAGGGATGCAAATAATAGGTTTTTAGCTGACGTGGACAATCTATGAGGAACAGCTTATCCATTATTTACGGATGGGTCGATGAAGAATAGTACAGTGGTTGCGCAATGTATGACCTCAATTAAAATTTGGAAACAAAATCAAACTACTTTCAAAAATGACCATACGCTCAGCAGAACTAGTGCTATTCTGAAATCGTTGCAATACTTTTGAAAAATAAACTGTACTTCGAAAAAGTGTATTTTGTCGTATTCCCGAAGAGCGCTGGAAAGTATGAGAAACTTCGGGATAAAGTCAAGTAGCAACTCTATTGAAGGACCAATTGTTAACAATTTAGAGGTTCTGTCAAAAGGGAAAGGTGGGCGAACTGTTGGGTTAGAGGGCATTCAGGAATTAAAGATAATGATAGTCGATAGTATTACAAAGAGTGGCATAAAAGGGAACACAAAGGAAAAAAGGGAATGTTGCGCATACCTATCCCCCTTGGACATGCACGGACATTTTTTCACGCCAGAATATGGAGCAATTGGCAGAAAGATTGGGAAGAGATCCGATCAGGAGCTTTCTTTCAGACGTAGAAACCCTCAACTCTCCAAAATTCCTTCGTTCCGCCTCGCAGACATGACAAAAAAAAAAGAGTGCAACAGGCTAAGATGTAATGACGGAGTTTGCGGGTTTTTTCTGCTTCGTATTGTAGTTAGGGAAACCGCGTTATGCTCGAATTGTCACTTCCTCGAGGATTTAGGACCCATGATAATGCACTGCAACAAATATTATGCTCACAGAACTGTAACTTTCAATGACTTATACAGAATGCGAGACTTATAGAAGCCATTCAGTTAAAATTCTCTCTCTACAAATGCACGGCGCGGACATGTCAATTTAAGTTGAGGATCGTAATTGTTAAAAAAATAAATAAACAAAGATGAAATTCAAGAAGAAGAAATTAAGAAAAAAAGAAAAGAAAAATAATGAAGAAAGAAGAAAAAATAGGGTTGCACGATGTGTCTCACATAGTCGAAGCGTGTCGTGCCTTGGCTCCCTACAGGGCGCGAGTAGGCATGCCGCCAGATTTGAAGAAGGTTTTCGGACACAGCAGCGAGTTTCAGGGTTCCCTATTCCGCTTTATTCCAAGGGAATTGGGAATTATTTACTGTATATAGAAATTAAGTTATGTGTTTTGTGTCTTGTATGAGTGAATGTATTTATTCGTGTGAATGGGAAGGGGCTGATGGCCAAGTAGCTTGTCCATCGCCTCTCAGGTTGTGTGTATGACTTGGGCCGATGGCGGAAATTCTTTAAAATACACAATCGACCCCAATTTAGATTAGTTTATTGTAGGGAGCAAGTAGATCGAGGAATATCGAGCACCCCATCTACCAAAAAGTATGAGTGCGATCAATGTAGGTCGAGGTAGGATTGTGTATCGAGTGTGTAGCGGTATTTTGCTAGTGCTTCGGGCTGAAATCACCAAGCTGTCGGACGCCCCTGTCAAAAAAAAAAAGAAAAAAAGTAGGGAGTCCTGGCGGCTAATCCCTATAATAGAGTTGTGACCATTGGCCAATTGGTAATAACAAACACCAAAAGAAAAAAAAGTTAACCAAAAAAACACAATTGTGGCAAATACTGCGGGAGAGTCAATACAGGAAAAAAATGTCTAAAGACTTGTGGTATCATCAAGGAAAATGACTCCGCTTCTTCATCTAATGCATGCCGTTTTACGTAATAGCTGCATTTAGTTCGTCGAGTAGGGAACCATATCGAGAGAATCGACCTTCTCTTCCCATAAAACGTATCATTTTATGCATATTATCATGATGGTACGAAAGATCATTCGTTCGACCTATAAAAATAATTATTTTATATGGCTATTCAATAATCTTTTAATTAATCTATGGCAATCATAACATTGGAAGCAAAACACAAGTGGAAAATCATAAATTATTGTATGCCAATTAATCAGGGTATGAAACATTTTGCAAGGTATGCGATGTAATTCTAGCTTGATTGTATTCAACGTTATGGCTTCCAAACCGTTCAAATCACCATTTAATTATTTAAAAAATAAACATAGATTTTAAGAAAAACGGCCGATGACAAGAAATATCGAAACGTGGGAAATAACAGACGAACCACGGAAAATTGTTAACATCTCAATTTTTCGAGCCTGACTTTGTTTGTACTTAGTAATTGTCCATCCATCAGACCGCCAGCTCGTGTATCCGACGCACCAAGTCAAATAATGCGTCATTAATTTAGAAGGGCGATCCCTCTGATGGATTTTAACGGAGGTGATACCTGCTTTGTCATGGAATTAAGCAAGGGATTGATATTTTTATTTGGGCCTAGGGCGTCAAAAGGAAAGGGCGGTGATTTTTCATGCCACCCCTGAAAGATACCCCTTTAATAGTTTGCTCCCCCTCGCCCAGAACGCCCGGAGGGAATCAGAGCCCTTCGTCACTATCATCGATATTTAACAATGACTAATTCAGGACGGGAGATTTTCCTTTCTGCAGTACGCCCTCATGGTTAAAAATCAAAAACAGTAAAACGAGAGTTAATAATAACAATGGATTGTTCGTTTCAAAACTTATTAAAAAGCATAATTCTTTTTTTTCTTACTTGTTTACAGTTCATCTTTCGAGCAGGATCATTTAGGTTAAAATCATTAATGATCATATTTAACATTATAAAACTACGTTGGATAACAATCTCAGATTGAGGGTGGTTTGGTTTCCTTAGACTGTTTAATCGGTGGAGAAAGCGCGTTGGAACGTAGGATTACAACAAGGCGAAAGCTTGGGAGCGTAATCCTCTCTCTGGTGTTGTATCTAACATCATGCAATTTCCTGTCCGAAGGCGAGGACGACCGTCCTACAACCGGGTCCTCCGTAATAGGCTCTCACCCACCATGCCACCCATTAGTTTGGTGAATCGGAGAATTAATTTGGACTTCATCAAACGCAAACTGAAATATTTCGTCATTTCGATAAAGGTGCGTAGGCGTTATTCACACCGGTCGCGTGGCCCTTTCTGCCATTCGGTCATAGCCGGACGACATTCGTGATCCGATTTGATAAAGCCCGTTGTGTCGACGTGTTGTTGCTGTCGGACAAAACGGAACGACAAGATTTAAATTAACGCCGTATTCATGATCAACCGGGGAAATCATTGTAAGAATGGAAGACGGAGAAAGGCAGTAAAATGTAAATAAGGTTGTGGAATTCTTAAGGCTTACCTTGCAGAGGACTGGAGCGGATCGAAAAAAGGTAATTTGATGGTTAGGTCATAAAATTTTTAAAGAGGACAGTTTATTAAAAATATAAATTATGTCCCCGTTCCATCATACTTTTAAGTAATCTGCAATTATCTTGAGAATTGTACTAGTGCATATTTACTTGAGAAATCCAATTTCATTTTACAGATAGTGTTTTTGGTGCATGAAACATTTTGAGCACGTTAAAAGTAGTAAAACGTTCTCTGAAACTAAAATATAAAATATGAAAATAAAATGTGTTGACATTATTATCGACTCTTCGAAGCACCTCATAAACATAGGCAAATATAGACGAACGTTATAAATTAATTAATCTTTTTATGCAAGGTGTTGGTTGAAATGAAAAAGTTAGTGTCACGAACGGGATTCGAATCCACGACCTTCGGCTCTAACCACTTGAGCTACCGTGACGAAGAGAGTGGCGTATTGAGCCGAAGATCGTGGGTTCGAATCCCGCTCGTGACACTAACTTTTTCATTTCAACCAAGACCATACATAAAAAACTTATTAATTGAAAGAAGTAATTTGGTCAATCACACCACTAAGTATAATGGATTATAAATATAAATTAATCCATACTTGCTTAGTAGACATAATTGACCGTATTGTTTATCGCTATTAATTATTCTTTTTATGTAAGGATTTTGGTTGAGATTGAAAAATTGGTCTCACAAGCGGGATTCGAGCCCGCGACCCGAGCTCAATTTCCCTATATGCAGCAATTAGTTTGTTTTAATAACCATTTTTTTGTTTAAAGTGTCAGATGTATCGGCCACTTTTTACTCACGAATAATCCAATCTCGGTATGGTCTGAAAAAACATGTATAATTGTTATATGCTAAGCTTTCAACTTGTTTTAAGTTCATCATCAACCGTAGTCGCGGAGGCCTGAGTACAAAGATTCATACCTCTGTAGACGCTTGGTAAACCTACTGGTTTCCATCTTATTCCAGGACTTACACATGACCTCTTTGGTACAAATGTATTACTTGCAGATACCAATGCTGAAAATGCGATGCCGATTATGCTTATTATGCCAATGGCTTGTAGAGACGTTGCAGGCGCAGGGGACAAAGATTGTGATTGGAAAAACATTTTTCAAATATCTAAAATTGACATAATTAAGTTTTAATAGATGGTTCCAAACTTCTTTGAAGACCGACGCAGTCCCAACATTGCCAAGGACCGTAACAGGCAGATAAGAATTGAATTTGTTTTTTTTCCACTTAGATCATTATAATTAATGTGAATTTTGGGGCAAAGTTTAGATAAGGTTTGTCGTGGACTCAATGGCATTATATACAGGGTGTCCCAAGTTCAGGAGATTATCTTCCATGCAACATTGCACTAAAAAGTCTCTATCGTCCAGATATTTCAATTTTCACGTCAATTCGACCTTTATTCTTTAGTCCATAAAATACTCCGTATCTCATAAAATGTTGATCCTACTATAAATTTGATTACACCAATGGAAAGAGCATTAAAACCCCTGTGAGTGTCATTTGTTTTTTATTGCAACCTTGAGCAAACAAAATAAAAAATCACGTGGAGTATAAACTTTTTACGAATTTCCCAAAGTTCTTGTGTTAATTTTAACTCAAATTTTTTTTTTGCTCTGCAAATACTGACGGATATGGTGCCTCCAATACTAAACTGTAAACACATTTACTTAATCCATTAAAAGTTAAACTTTTATTCAAAAATAAGGAAAGCAATGCAAAGTAATAAAAAAACTCTTTGGTATAAAATTGAATAAAAGAAAAAGATGGGATGCTATAAGTCGTGGCTGATTTTTTGTGAATTCGAAATAAAACTTTTATTCACATTGTCGATTTCTTGACTGAATTCGATCTTTTACGGCATGTATCACACAATTTGAAAACCGTTAAGTCCACTTCGTCTAACGCCAATGCTGCAAAATGCTAATTCTTGCTAAATTATGATCTCGTTGAAACCAAATCCAGTCGCAGCATAAGCAATACCAAATTCAGTGTCGATGAAGGCTTTTACGAAGTATCTATCCGCAGCAGGTGTACGATGCCGCGAACTTGTCGACATTGACGGGCCGTATTGCTCCCGCAATTGATGTTGCATATGAAATATTTATATCTTCTGACTCCTCTGGATCGTAAACATTCATTGGCGTCACATTTATGATGATATCTTGAGGCTGCGTCGATGTAGAGTGCTTTGAAAGAGACGCTACGAAATTTATAATTCAAGCGTATTATTTTCACCATTAAACGGTAGCTAATGGCTCTAAACTGCTAAATAAAGTTCATTTTGTTTAAATCTGTCACCTGATTCGGACGCTAACTCACGTAAGTGTAAAGGACTTACGCGCGGCACTGCAAGAATCGACGTCGCGCGCGAACGCTAGCATGTGGACAGATGAAGTAAAGTGGGAATGCATTACTTTTCATTACTTTTATTTCCGTAACTTTAAAAGTTAGATGCAATAATTTCTCAAAAGTACACATTTTTCGGAAAATAAATTTTCTTGGATGATCCCCTATATGTATTCATCAAACACACGTTAAAACAGAACGCTTGAGAGCAGTGAAATGAATGAAATGTGAGGTTTACATTCCTTAAGAGGGCGGATATTTTCAATATTTAATTTTTTTGATGCTGTTCAATTTCCTTACGTATGTAATTCGATCGAGGCCAAGATAACTAAACCTTGTCTCAATCTTGCATATTGGGTAATCTCCTGAAGTATTGACATCTGCTCACGTGACACCCTGTAAATTAAAATTATCCATCTAAATACACTAGAATGTGAATCAGAAGGAGACTGTGCACAGACAGGACACAGAAAACTATTTTGTTTTTCTATTGACTTAAATTGTGTGAGTAGACAATTCTCCCCACTTCCATTTTATTTATTCATTTATTTATTTTTTCGAGGGTTCGCAACAACAGAGGTCATATCAGCCCTCGTCGTGACGGTGTTTTTGAAAATAAGCCCATTTGTAAGTATGCCGCTGGATTCGAACCCCGGACCTTTACCTTGCAGTGATGAGCGCCGTGTCAAAACCTTAATCCAGGGGTGCTCAAACGGTCGATCGCGAGTGCTTTTTGAGTAGATCTCGAGAAGAAAAAAATTTTTAATAAGTAGGTAGGTAACTAAACTACAAAAATGTATTACGTAATAAAATAACACTGCTTGCGGCAAAAGGTGGCTTTATCAAAGGAACGCGCGGCACTTGTCAAAGAAAAGCCGCGTTGTTTCTAGACTAGTAGACAGTACAGTCTAGTCTAGAAACAACGAGAGACAGTACAGTCTAGTTTCGGGCGGCGCGTTTGACGGGAACATTCGAGACTTTCGTTCACGCCGATATAAATGTTGTGCCTGCAGGAATTGGAGTCATTCTGAATTGTAACTTGATGGCGATACTACGTCGATACAAAGTTTATTATTAAATAGTGGAAAATGAGTGCAGTGAAATCTAAAACGTATC
>NW_019394177.1:0-84774 GCF_000648675.2 Cimex lectularius | reverse complement strand
ACATGCAGTGCCACGCTTCAACATCCAAAGCCACTCCTTAGTTAAGTTTAACACCATATGTAACTCTTTTGTTTTGTAACAACCAATAAACTCGCAATTTTGAATAACTATGAGTTTTTTCATTGATATTGTAGAGAAGAACCTAACTAAACCTAACCCAAACCTTGACTAAAATAATGTACCTATATTGTGCAGAAAGCTAATATCTATATATGCTACGGTACACCCTACCTAGGTAGGTAGGGTGTATCGTGTATGTACGACAACCCTGCATCACACACACTTGCAGCCTCTCAGAGTCGATCGTAAGTAGTCTAAAAATATTGAGGTAGATCGCCAGCAGTTCAAGTTTGAGCACCCCTGCCTTAACCGTTGCGGCCACCGCTGCCTTTTTTTTTAAATCTTCATTTCACTGTGGCTACAAGGTTATGGTAGATGCTAAAAGCAAGGAAACTAAATGAAGAAATGGCTATATATTTTATTTCATCTACGGTTGTGTTGGAGTAGTCTAGTGGACAGTTGTAACTTCAGAGTCTACATGGCAACAATGAGGTTTCCTCCTCTTCTTTGTACATTTTACACATACAATGTTGGTTGTTGCCAATCTTCTCAGCTGTCTTCATACTGTACTGCACTGCCCCATCAAGATAACCTTCCAGAATTTTGGATAAGTTTGCCCTGCGATTCCCATTGTTTTTTCACTATTAAGGCAAGAGAAATATCTTTTATAAAACGTTTTTTGATATGAAAAGATTAGTTTCGGTTTTCACATGCTTTAATATAAGCAATTTGTTTATGCCAGAGTGATATAATACTGTGTGCGTAAATTTGGTATAACACTAACGATCATTATTCGCAGGGAAAAGTGAAAAAAGAATTACCTAACTTTAGGTAACTTCCTCTCCAAACTAGGGCTTGTTAAACCCGGGGCTATATATAAAAAGGTGTAAAACTTTTGCTTTTTCAGCTTGTTGAGGGGAAATAAAAAAAGAGAAAAGGTTCTTTAAGGCACGAGTCTGGCATTACTAACATGTAGAGCAGCCTTCGGCTCTCGAGAACAGAGCCACGAAAGTGGGGTAGGTGTGCATAATGAAGTCTAACGACCTTTCATTACACAACGCGGAAAGGGTCCGAGGGGGGGTGGCGGCCGTCGGTCGGGTTCGGGACCCGTCCGGTGTCGAGGTCCTAAGTAATAGTGTGTTCTCAGCACTCCTCACAATCTAACGCACGTCAGAAATCAATTTGGGCCCCTTTTCCAAGCGTGTCCTCTGATGCAAATCGCCGGCTAAGCCCACACGTACAACCCCCTAATTCAACTATACCTCCAGCCGGGCTCCCCACAGAGCAACCCCCTCGGAATAGATTAGATATTATTACAGATTAGACGTCGTACCAAATTGTTTATTAATTGCATCGAAAATATCATTAAAGCTGGGGTTATTGTCAGCTATTTATCTGGTCGTAGTATATGTTTACTTAATAAACACAGATTTGTCGAGGAGATTTGTGCCATTCACTTGATAACTGATAAGTCTCTTGAAAATAACTTTTTATCATAAAACAATTTTTCAATTGCACTCAAAGATAAATTTAACAGCTCAAAAATGATTAGGGATATTGCCAATTTTATAATATTTATTTTTCCTAGCATTTTTGTTGTATTTTTTTAATAAATTGCATTAAAATTTATAAGAAATTAATATGTTTTTTACTGATAGAAAATTTAATTAAGGGATTTTGAAAAATAACAATATCAAAGGTTTTTAATTCCATAATTTTGTTTATTGACATAATAATTTTTTTAATAATTAATACCGTGTATATTATACTCTGTTAGCTAAAACCTCTGTGCACCTTCGATCACCATCCGCAGCCAGTTGACCAGCAACAACCGGGTGCATGTTTGCACCATCTATGAACTGAAATTCCTTATAAAATTAGTGACAATCTTATTAACAGAATTAATAAGTTGTTGCAGGTCAACTGGTTGCGGATGGTGATCGAAAAGCCTTCTCTGCAACGCATCCCACATTTTCTCAATGGGATTGAGGTCTGGAGTCAATAGAGGAAGGATCAGATGGAAAATTTCCAGGTTTCTAAACATTGTTGGACAATTCTGCTTCTATGAGGTCTGGCATTGCCATCCAGAAATCGAAAATCCCTGCCAATGAGATCCCTGGTTTGAGAGATGTATTCATCGACAATTTCTTGGACATAACCGGCTTCGCTAAGGTTGTCTTCAGCAGTATGGAGTCCAATTCGTTCTTCAGTGTAAATCCCAGCTCAGACCGTTACACTGCCTCCTTCAGACTGCACTGAAGCGAGCACGAACTGGGGCATTGTATCCCCTGTTCTCGGTAGGCTCTTCGGCTCCTGCTATCACTATACAGGCAGAAACGAGACTCATCAGTAAACATAACAGCATACCAATTTATGTTCTATTCTGAGGCGCTCGCTTCACCATATTCTCCTGATTTGCTGGTGGTGGGCTATTTATTGCTGCAGGTCGTCACAAAGGCGCATACGATGTTAGGCCAACTTACCACAATACGTTATGAATCGCCTTGCCAAAACATCTTGTACTTCATTTAGGATCTGGCGGCACTATGTAAAGGGTTCCGTCTTGCAGAAATGTCAATATGTATTTCTGTCCTCCCTTAGCTTCGTAACGCGCTGACATCCGCTACCAGGCGTCCTATGGCGCTTCTAGTCTCTCGGAATCGGGCTAAGCCCGGGAGACCACGCGCTGAAAAATGCCAACTGCTTCTGCGATATCCACTTGCCGGTGAACTCGATGACTCAGACTCACTATAATATTGCGAATTCTGGTTCAAGATGATGTTTTTCCTCGCTTAAAGAGACTACAACTGGATTAAAGTGGAGATAAGATGAGAAAAAGTGTTTGCTATAAAATGAGTAATCTTCATGCTTACTATTCTTAAATACATCGGTTATTAAAAATGTGGATTAACATTTGTTTGTTTTTGGTTTGTATTTTCTATTTTGTTTTATCCAACTAACATGAATATATCGGTTAATTTAATTAAAATTAAAACATAAGAATAAATTACAATTATCCCTATTCAATTTTGAGCAGTTTATATTGCATTTAGAATTGGGTGTTATTACAGCTAAACCTAGCACTTTAAGTATTGATCTGTTCCTCTTTCAAACCCCCAATCTTAAAAGGAGTACTAAACGTCTTCCAAATAAGATATTATTACAGAATGTGCCAAATTGTTTATTAGTTTCATCAAGAATTTCGTGTATAAGTGCACGCTATGTTCTTTGAATAGCATCCAGTATTTACAATCCAATGATTTTTTTTGCTATGCAATTTACCAGCTAGATTACCATTTCTTTTTATTAATCCTAAATAAAACGAAATAATTCTTGATAACAATTATAATACATAAAGGCAAATTTCGCGGTTGAGGTGAAGTCAAATAACCAACGAAGATAAATCCATTTCGACATTTAAAAAGATGAACTTGCAAAGAAAAATAACATTATAAAGTTAAGATGAAAAGATGGAAGATCAACAATAAATTTTCAATATGCCATCCTATAAAAAGAGGGTATTTATTTTCCAGGAGGGCACAACGGTTGAGTTTCAGACCACCTCCGTTATCCTTGCCTACATTTTGCAACCTTGTTGTCTTTTAGCTTTTCGCGAGATTAAGTAAATTGAATGTTGAAACCTTGGGTTAAGCTCATAATTTTAAACTTTACTCATGACCAAATGGAAAATTTAATATTAAAATTTTTGTCGTGTTAAAAATGCTCCTAAAGAAATTGTAATACAAAAATGTGTGGTGATTAGTGACCGTTAATCTATAATTATTCAGAAATCGTGAGATGCGGTCTGGTGTGATGTAGGTTTCAGAAAAACATTTTCTTTATCGTGCCAACGTTTCGATCTTTATTGAGATCATCTTCAGGGCTCAAAGTGTTTGTCTTCTGTGTAATTGTGCCATTTTTGCGTGTCGTGTTGAGAGTGCCAGTGACTATGTTCAATAACCACAGTCTCCGCTTGAAAGACGGTGGCATATTCCTAAGGCTTACATGAGTTTTAGTTCTTGGTTTATTTCCATAACCAGCTTATGATACTCGGTTTTGGAGCCGTCTATATATCGTCATCGTCGGCATTATGATATCCCTTTCCCTCAGGTAATTAATTTTGAATTTTATATAAAATCTGAATTTAGGAGTCAAGGCATCAACAGCCATCCCCAAACTCCTGTGTGCCTGAAGCTCCCCCAAAGTTTTTGAAGCTTCTATGTGGCTTTGGCCCCTCCAAATATGGAGTGATAGTAGATTCAGAAGAAATTCCAGAACAGAGGTGGGGGTCGTTCAAAGTGTTTGTCTTCTGTCTTCACTTTGATCCCTGAAGATGATTTCAATAAAGATCGAAACGTTGGCACGATAAAGAAAATGTTTTTCTGAAACCTACATCACACCAGACCGCATCTCACGATTTCTGAATAATAATACAAAAATGTGATATTTTTTAATCAAATTTGCACGTCGATATTTCACTTTAGACGCACGCGACGCAATGCACTGTAGACAACAAAACGAACAAGGGAACGAAACGAACAAACTGAAAAAGAAATTATTAAAATTAAACAAAGAAACCACTTCACCTTATCGACCTCTCCTCCTCAGCTTTGACAATCCCGTGGACTGTTGGGGTTAGATTCAGGGGGGTGTTCAGGAAGGATCTAATGGGAAGTCAATAGGATGGAGAACTCGTACCTTTCGTCCTTGGAACTCGAGATCTCGATGGTTCTTCGGCGATCCACCGGATGGGTCGACGACTCCCGTTAACCCCGAGCAACCACAATTCGAACGGTTGAAATTAAAATGATATATATCAAGCAATCGGCAACGAAAAAGTCAGCGTCAAAAAGCCAACTGCGACTGGCTCTTTCCGGCGGCGCCCGATCGGCCGTTTTCATCGTTAATTCTTCTGGCGTAAACAAAAGTATAAACGAAAAGATATTTTATTGGGTTGTCCGGAAAATAATGCAGGATTTTGGTATTAAACAAAAAAAAAGAAACTAGTTACTTTAAAGCAATGTTCTTTAATCAAAATAATTTCCCNTACAAATGAGTAATCCTGTAAACGTAAACAGAATATTTTATATAGATTTTTTTTAATGAAAACTTAAAATCCTGCATTATTTTCCGGACAACCCAATATATATTATTATTTTATTTGTACACATTAATGCATATTACAAAACGTGATCGCAAAACGTTTTTCCCACGGTCATAGCACTATCACTAATGCATCCGGAGGACACAAGCTATGAGAAACCAACCAATCTTGACACACTCAGTGTGAGGGGTTAAGAGCCAAGGGGTTATCGAGGCCTCGAAATCTCAGTTTGAATTTACATTTATATCTAAAATGATATAAAATTAATAATACCTGGTGTATAAACCCAAAAACAGTTTACTACTGGCTGTTTGCAACATAGCATAGTATGGGCATAGTAAGGGCTAGCAATAAGTAACATGTATAACCCTAGTATGGTGGCCAAAATCCATGACAAAGTAGATCCAACAACAATTTAAAAATTACAAATACTGACATGTTTTAACGCTACAGCAACAACGCATACTTGCTTATATTCAGTAATGGAAGTAGTTCTTCACATGTTAAACAGGATACTTTAATTTAATACAGGTGAAGAAGGGAAGCGGGTAGGACCTTGAAATAGCTCCATGTAAAATAATAATAAATATTTATATGAGATTGTGATTTTTGATTATCTCCATCAATAGAATATAATAAATAATAAATTTAAAAAAAATTGTGGTTTGCTTTTCAAAATATTTTTATCTTATTTCTCATTTAAATATAGTTTTTATAAGTTCAGTCAGCAACACTGTCTTCCATGTCTCTGCAGTGTATACACTGCTGAATCGTTAGTAATATCAAAGGCTGTAGAATATGTCATAGGTTTGAACTGCTCGAAGATCTGCATCTTTACAGACAATAGAAGCACTGTCTCTCAGCAGCAGAACTTCAGAATAGGGACCGGTAATTACGAACATATACTGGTAGACATTGTGCAAAAAATATGTAGCCTCACTCAGGAAGGCAATATAATATCACTCTGCTGGGTCAAGGTACAAGCAGGAGTTAATTTTAATGAAGCAGTTGATAGATTGGCTATCAAGGCCACACTGAGCGGTGCAAACTTAGAAACAGCAATCACGAGAGGCGACTTCCGATCTGAAAGTACAAGAAGATTAATATTGAAATGGCAAGAAAATTATGACCCGGCGGTAGCGGGAAAATATTACAAATTGTTATTTCCTAAATTGTTGAATAGGTCATGGTTTGCTGTAGCAGGAGGACACAGTAAAGCATTTTTCACCACGCGTGCGTTTGAGAACGGGGCATGATATTTGCGGGGCATATTTGAATACAATCGGCTTGAAACCCACCCCCAACTGCAGCACATGCGACATGTACGAAGACATGGAACATATATTCTTTCTATGCATGGAACATGATGACCAAAGGCAATTTTTGCTTTTCCAATCTTTATGAAATGTCAGGAGATAGTCAAACCTTTCAGTTTTAATACAATTGTGGTATCAGGCTGTTTATCAGCATATCAGCTCATGTTCAACTTTTTGAGAGAGTGTAAACTGGAGGTTTGTGTCAGTTTGCAGGTGGGGGGCGGGTAGCCGTGGTCGTTGGAGGTCTGGGTCCCGTCAGGGAGTGGTTCGCGTCGGACGGTTGAGGGACATGGGCATGTTAGCCCCTGTCACCTTGTGGACGTGGACTTTTCCATGCCAATCTAGATGTAATGGTTTTAATCCACATACCCGAAGGGGTCACAAGACAAAAGTAAGGTATGAAGGATCACTGAGGGTGTCCCCTACTCCTCCGGCTGCGGGCCGTCGCTGTCGGGGTCTGGCTTCATGGTAGCCGGGACATCCGTCACCTGCAAAATGACTGTGGCCGGATATCAGATGTATATATTTAATTATGAAAATCGTATTAAATTATGTTGAAAAATTATTTTATGATGCCTTTTTGGTTGGTCTTATATTACTTATTTTACTGTCTCTGGCAGAGCGCCGTGATCCGCCTTACCCGCTGTTTTAACAAAAGTCAGTGTAATATTTCGGTAATTATTCTTAAGTAGTTATTTTCCCGGGCAAATCGTGCAATGTACGGAGCTGGTTGCAAGTTTCTATTTCATCTTAGTCGGAGTGACAGAAAACCATCATTGGTATACGTGACCGGTAACCCAACTGTAATGAGCTCGTCCTAGTTTACGCTGTACTAATTTAGGATTAAGAGATAATCCGGTTTACAGGATAAAGCCTTTCATTATGATATTATGATATTAAACATGTTCGACCTAAAAATTGTTATCATGTAAAGCAGGGTAAACGGAAAATTGCCATCCGACATTGAATACGGACAGTTATTAGTCTTTTCGAAAGAGATGAAAAAATATAGAATTCTAAGCGATTCTATGTTTTATTTTCAGCCACATATTGATTTTATAGATTAAAAGAATAATTTGAAAATTAATAATCAATTATGAACATTATATATTCAGATGTTTTACCAATCAAAAGAACATGTTTTTACACAAAAAATATAGGTTTTAAAGTTTGAAGGATTAAAAAATTCTTTTGACTTTTGGTTTGTTTTACCTCTGGTAAAATGTTATTACACAGAAGGGGATAGAATTTACACTGCGCCATTTCATAAATTTGGCTCTAATACAAAACGAAAGCCAAGACAAAACCAACATGTATAAGATTAATTTACCCAGTTCCAAACCATATAATATATATAAGGAACGTTCAACTTCGTAGGAGGCCTCCACCTTTTATTTACGATCTGCACATTCTCCCGTGATCGATCTCCTGACCTAGGCTTTCCCTCCTGGAGCGTATGCTGTTGATGTTCATCATTTATCATCCCGTCATCAATACCGCGTTGCGGCCAATTCAAATCCATGAAGCTTTCCTTCATGTTGGGGCCGAATCGGTCGTTGTAACAGAGACAAAACAGTCCAATCTGGTTCAATGGGTCACAGCTATCTGGCTATAAAAGTGAAATTAATGGTATAAAAATATTTCTGAGTTTTTATCGCTATAGCAAAAAGATATTTTTTTACCCAGTCAATTTCAGAACAATTTTATGAGAAATCATTATCTCAATCGAATTACTGCAGTGTACTACCAAAAGCTTTGAATTTGAACTTCTTAGGTTAACATACAGCCATGTTTAGAAATAATTCATGTATGTAATAACTCATGTAATACTGATGTTTAATATTAAAAGTGCAATATTAAAAAAATTATAATGTACAATGAAATTACTGTATAATTGCTAACATTTTGAGTTTTTAATGGCACAAGTTTCAAGGCATGTTGATATTAAAGACAGAATTACTTTTATAAGAGGTTTTACAAATAGCCTTAATACTCATCTAGAAGAACCATCAGCTGAGCCATATGTCTGGTTAAATAATGATTATTTACTATAAATTAACGTGATAGCAATAAATATATTTCCACTTTGCCTTGCACTTCTGTTTATTTCTTTGTTGATAATCATATAATAAATACTATTTTATTGCATACAATATCGCTATATAATAATTTCCTTGAAAATCTTATAATAAAACATTTTTTCTGTTAAGTAATTTCAGCCGTGTTATTCCTTGGTTCCATATAGAGAGCGTGTAGGATCGCCACACGTTATGAGAAATCAACTTGAGTACGGCACCTAGTCTTTGGGTCCCCTGTTCCGATGAAAAAAAAATTATGTGTTTTATTTTATGTGAATGTGTAGTAAGAGAGGGCCAACGGCGGATTATTGATTACACGATCGATCCTCTACTAGATTAGTTATAATATCTGTGGAGGGTGAGGAATATCATGTACTCCACTACCCTGAGTGAATAGTTTGTAAGTAAAAAAAATATATATATATTTTAGAGTGAGTGAGAGTGTGAATGGAACCGATTGAATCCTTTTTTAAAAAGATAGTTCCTACTCACAGTACGCAGGCAAGAGGTTCAAATCAATTCGATCACCGAGGCTTCAACTGCGCCCGGACCCCTCCATCCGAACACGACGCACCACACACTTGTCAGATCGGTCAAAACCTTGCCCACACCAATCGGGCCGATCGGTTCGTCCCCCTTGGGGATCAACTGCGGCATCTCGAGATACGAAAGAAGTGGAAAACTACGAAAAGGCAGCACAGCTTCGTGTAGTTCATCCGATGCGAGTGACGAAGATTCTGAGGGAAGGAACAAACGAAAAGGATGTACTAAGTCTATTGGAAGAGGAAGAGGCCCTCAAGATTCAGGTGCAGGAGCAGGAGGTACTGGCAGTGCTCATCCATCAGGGGGTGAAAGTACGCCCGGGGATCAAAATGGGAGAAACCACAGTCCATCCAACAGAGGGCGAGGGAACCAGGGGGATTGTCCTACTGGGGGTTCAGTCGGACGTAGACGCTGTGAAACGAGGTTGAGATAGAGTCAATCCTTAAACAGAATCACAGAGGTGCAGGAGATTGAACCGACCTCACCTAAAGAGCCCGAATCAAATAAAGACAACAAGCCACTGCTTAAAACTGTTTCAGAATCAACATCATCAAGTCCAGTAAACAATGGAGGGGGAAAACGAAACGTCCTTATGGGCAAATATCTAATGCTGCAGCGTAAATAAAAAACCACACTCACTCCACCATTTATCATTCCTATGGAACTGATTGTGTTGAGGGTGAAATGACCTAACTGTTGAAAGGCTCTGGAGCCCAAACTCGGCGACTGGACGGTTAAGACCGAAATCTTACCCCGGACTGGCAACGCCCGGGTTTGGTGATTCTCGAGGCATGCCGGTGATTTATCGTAAATTAAAAGCTGGAATTGTCGGTCGACTGCGAGAGGTGATAGGCTCAACTTTGAACGTGCATGTGAAGATTTGACCTTACATAAATCAGTAATCATATTCATTTTGGGTCATTATGCCGTCATTATCCACATCTATTATCATATAATCTTTTCGAAATGTTTAAACATCTTTATGTTATCAATCGTCACTAATTTTGTTTTATTACTAATGCGAGTTACAATGAGTGTACAGATTTGAACTTGTATGAATCAGTAATCAGTAATTTCACCCTTACAAAAAGGACGGGAGGTCAAACCACTTTACCATTTTTTTCATATTATCATCAATAACAATTCTACGGGCTGAACCGAGATTCGAACCCAGAACCGCTAGCATGGCCGATAGTCGGACGCCCTGACCTTTCGGCTTTTCGACAGCTGTCTTCTTGAACTTTTATAACTTTTTGTTAAATTGTATGATTTCTTTTCGAGAATTGTGAAATGAAATTGTAGTTTGGTCGTCCTGGATTGCCTGTCTACAATGTTTTGGCGTTTAATAATCTTTAGTTGCTGTGGGTCAATTACTATCAGAGAAAACTCTTGTGGGGGTATCAAATGCAGCAGTTTTAGCCTATATTTAAAAAAATACTTTCTGATGCATTATTTTTTAAGGGTTTTGGAACATTTTGTCGTTTTTCATTGGTAAATTGATATACATAGTTAAAAGTTCAAATTTTCGTAAAATAAATTAAAAATATGTTAGTACTATTAACATTATTATCGTTTACTGGCTTTGAAAAACAAAAAATAATTATTAGTGAAATGCCTATTTGATCAATAAAGGCACATGACATACCAATCCGACAGATCCTTTTTGAACAACGGCATAAAAGTTTCAAACTTTTTTCGTCAACCAACCCGCATTTTGTGAACTCAAATGCTGTTTGCCGGAATCGATCTGCACCGAAATTTTAGGAGAGGGCACGAAATAATAAATACCCGGTAGAAATAGACTCATATTGGGTCGAAAATCTGTTGATTCAAACTGAGAGAGTCGAGCGTTCCCGAGCTTTATTTTGCCTTTTCCGTTTCAGACACATTCACCGGCTTGACAGCTACTTGGCTCGGAAATGAAGTATGGGCCTGGAGGGAAAGATTTTTATCTAAGTAGCCGGCATTTATAGCATATGATTAAGTTGGATTTCGGGGCTGCGTGGTTTAGGACGTCTCCCTCCTCTGCCTCGAGGAAAATAAAAATTCAATAAAGCCCTAAACACGCAAACTTATCAAAAAAATCCTGTTTATTAGACTAAGCTCTCGTGTTCAAAATTTGTATATAGAATATGTTGATTAAAGTGTGTTTAGTCAGATAATGTTTATAATAAGTAAACAAGGTACAAATATACTTTATTATTGTGGAGTTATTTTTTGTTGATGTTTGTTTTAGGCCGTATTTTATGATAAGTTCTCACCAGATTTGAAGTTTTAACACAATTCTCAACCTGTTACAACCTCTAACAAGAAAACAAATAACAATAAATTTATCGTTTAATAATTAGTTTTCAGATAAAGGCGCGGAGTGATTTGAAATGAAATAACAGTTCGGAACGATCAAATTAATAATAATAATACTGTCGTCTGATGACACAAATTTTCAATCGCGCGGTTTCACACGTCCCACTGACACGTGGCTGTGTTTATGATTTGGGTGGTGGCGTGGCAAAGCGGCTGAACTAGCATTTGCTAAAGCCTTTGTTTGATCTGCTTCAATCTTGAAATTACATGTCTGTTTTTACTGGCGGATTTTCGAAGATGAGACGGATTCCAATTATTTAAATTTTTGTAAGTTCCACGAGCTGGTGAAATGGCGCCTTAACAGTATGCGTGTTGTGGGTGTTTTGTGTGTGTGTTTTGTGTGTGTGTGTGTGTGTGTGTGTGTGTGTGTGTGTTTTGTGTGTGTGTGTGTGTGTGTGTGTGNAGAGAGAGAGAGAGAGAGAGAGAGAGAGAGAGAGAGAGAGAGAGAGAGAGAGAGAGAAATAACGACTAGCTGATTTATATGTGTATTTTTATGCCTTGCCTTGGGCTTGTCTTAAAGTTAATCAGTTATAACTTTCCCAAATACATCGTTTATTTAATAAGGAGTTAACTGGAAGATAGGAAATTTTGTGTCTCGTAAGCACTGACTTTCGGCCAATTGCTACTGGTGTACCCCAAGGCTCTGTCCTTGGGCTCACATTGTTCAATTTATTTATTAATGGTATAACCGAGCCAAAGTGTGCCCTATATGCTGATGACACCGCTTTTATGGTCTCGTCTTTCACGGTAGATACAATAGCTCGGCATCTCTCACTAGCTCTTGAGAAAACATTTAATTACTTTTACAGGTGGCGGATCAGACCCAATGAGTCAAAAACAGAGGTGATTCTGTTCACTCGCAGAAGGCCGAATGTTGATTGTTTTGTGAGAGTAAATGGAAGGTCTATTCCATTGAAAAAAAGAAGTGAAGTATCTCGGTTTGATGCTGGACTCAAAGCTCACGTTCACCAAGCACATCAACACGGTATGCGATAGAGGAGTGGCTCTGATCTGCAATTTATTTCCGTTGTTAAATAGACACTCTGATCTGAGTATATTTAATAAAAAGTTAATTTATTATTTGTATATTCGACCCATGCTGTTGTATGCGGCTCCTGTCTGGTCTAATACATGTATCACCAACTACAGGAAGTTGCAGGTTGTGCAGAACAAATGCTTGAGACTGATTGGTTCCTTTTACAGGTGGACGCCAATAGACTACATGCATTCAGTATTGGAGGTGACTAGTGTCTCTACACAAGTCCATAGTATAACATCAAGATTTTGCAAAGCTTGTGAACTTAGTGAATACACTAATATTAGAAATATTGTTAACTATGAAGCTGCCTCCTTGCAGACACTTTACAAAAAATATAAGTACAAAAAAGTGAAGCACATTTAGCTGTAAATTAACTATATAACGTAAGGGTTGTTTTATTTTTTATTTTTTTCCCTCTATGTTAATATTGAGATATGTTTAAATTAGTTCTTTTTACTTCAGATCAGGTATATAGGCAGGAAGTCTGAAGCCAGTCTTTTAATTTCTTTGTAAATACTGTATATATTTTGTAAATAAAAATAAATTTCAATTTCATGCTTTGCCTTTCTCACTTTCACTCTGTTTCTCTCTACCTATCTATCTCTTTCTCTTTCATTCGCTTTCGTCAGTCGGTCTCTCTCTCTCTCTCTCTCTCTATTCTTTCTTGGTCTCTTTCTGAAAAACTTCGTATATTTGTACGTATATCATGAAATTAAGTATGGGGAAGAGAATAAAAATAAAGATCCGCTACTATACAAATCATGTTTTATTAACATACTTACATATACAATACTTAGACAACATCATGTAATGTATTTACAAACGGGATTCTTGTTTTATTTTTTATTTAAAGAAAATCAAATTTATTGTTCAATACAAATTAAACACCCAAAGAATGCCTTCAAGTACATCAAGGATCGAAGAAATAGGCGGATGGATCGAAAAGGTTTTTTTATATGATGTTATTAACAATAAAAACCACATATATCACAATTAATCAAATTATCTTATTTATATAAAACTATATCGAATACGATATTTTCTAGAAGTTTCTTTTCTTATTTTTCACATTTTTTTAAAGGGACAATTTATACACAGTGCGAAGACCTAAAAAAGGGGATAGTCACACCTAGTCATTTTTATGTTGTTTTTTTATAAACATTTTATTTTTAAAACTAGCATACGATCCTAATTATGTATTTACATCAATAGAAAACCAAATACACAAATATAGTATTTATTTATTTATTTTTTTTGGATTTTTTAAATATTATTTTTTTCTATAATTGCTTATTATTTTGGACAGTTCGACTTGTATTTAGTTGCAGAAATATTAAGTTCACATACATAATTCAAAATAAAGTTATATTAATTTGAGTAATAAAGTTTACAATATGCAGAAACATTAAAAAAAATTGGACGTCTGTATTTATAGTAAAATCTGAATTAAATTCGAAAGGAATAAATTGATTTAAAACAGGGGCGAGAATTCTTTAACTGTTAATATCGTTAAAACTTCATTTAGAAACAAATCGTGAAATTCAAATATTTTTACATTCATTCACAAATTTGGCATTAACTATATACACCGTTTTAGTTTTTACCATTAGGACGTCCCCTTCTCAATGGGTTTAGAAAGGATAGTGTTGGCTATTGGTAAATATAGTGAGCTGTAAAATAGATTTGAAAATAGCGCTAATCGAGTTCTGTACAATGAAAGCTCATTCAAGTTAAAAAGTTGCACGACTTAGACCTTTATTTATTGGCGATAGTCTTTAATAAAACATGCAAATCTGCTCACATTTATTACGCAGAATTTACGTGTTGTCAATTAACAGATATTAACATTCAAATTCAGCTAATTTAAAATAAATGTACTTTTTTTTATATTTATCTAGATCACACATTTTTAGAATTATTTTTATAAACTTTAGAGTGATAGAAATTAATATAATTATTTACAAGTAATTATATTAAAAAGACTAAAACTTTTTTTCAAAATATTCTATTAAAAAACAACTTACAAAACAGACAGGCTATACAATAAATATCATAATCTTAAAACACATACTTTATCTCAAAACTACACTCTAGCGACATAAAAAGGGTATATACATAACACGTTTATACACCTGATAGTGAAGGTCGTTTTGAAGTAGAATCCATTTTCTTCTAATAAAATTTGGGTCAAGTGAGAAGAAGAGCGTCCGTACATTTTAAAATCCGCTATAGTCTTAGGTTGTCATCGTTTGTAACTCGCCGGTCGGTCATCTAATCAATCAGCCGTCTTCTGCAAAATAAGTCGTGAATTTGTGGTTTCAATTTTTTTTTTTTTAATTTCTTCTCTGAAACGTCTTCTTCACCTTGTGCGCAATTAGTTCCAGGCGAGGCCGAGCGTCGCTAGGACGAGAAGGAAGAAATTTGCGCTGGCGAGATTGGCCGACGCCGCCACCAGCTCCATGTCCTCAAGGCTCGGTTCTGACGGGTAATCTGCAAAAAAAAAATAAGATAAGAAAAAGCTGAATTTACAGGTTTAAAACAAAATTAGGTTTTTAATCGATACATTACAGCTGGTGATAAAAAGGTGTCCTGATTTTAAGAGGAAATATTTGGTTAAACAGAACGTCTACTTAGTCGTCAAGTATCCTGAGGGGACACTTCAAAAAGTGTAAAAATTTAATAAGTTAACAATGATTATTTATTTTAAAAAAAACATGTTTCTGAAAAAGGTTTTATGTTGGTAGACGTCAGTGAGTGGAAGAATGCTGCTTGGGAGTTTTCCTAGACGTGATGCAGCCTCCAATCGAGTGTTCCAACCAAGCTTGCTCTGGGAACTCAAGAGCAACTTTCCATAAACTTATTAGCTCATACTAAAATTTGATGTGCACAATAGGTCCCTTAAAGATCACATCGGAACCTTCTTCTCATTTCATTATGCCGAAGCGAGTGTTCCGCTGGGCAACACCATTGACAAAATTTGCAGACGATAACGCCATCACTTCAGGAAATGTGCATCCAAAATCATCCAGGACCATCTCTCATGTTTGGAAGAACAGAAAGAAATAGAGGAATAGACTCAACAATATCAAAGCTCAGCAAATAACCTTTACCCTGCGCCGATAACTTCTCTAATACAGTATAAATCTGTTCCTCTCCCAACAATCAATATCCTCCGTTATATAGGACTTTACATAAGAAAAAGACCGCTTGATAAAAGATAAAACATAATAAAACGTACAATCTATCTAGATGTACGGAATCGAACTGTAAGGTTCAACCAGAATTAAGTCCAAAATATTCGAACTATTGTACATCTTCCTACTTGCATACAACCTCACTGTCAACCACAGTACTCCAAATCCTTATTGCTTAAAACACCAAAACGTCGGCACGTACTTCGTCATAAAAACCAGGACCCTCATTCCACCCCTTAGTCCAAAACATTTCGTCTGTGACCCTTCCAAAAAATTCGCCAAGACGCCTAAAGCGTCAATGATATTGCAATTTCCTCCCTAGTGGAGAAAGTGTACTTTTATGATAAGAGTCCAACTAATTGGTTACTTCACAAATTTTGAAAATTAAAATTCAATAAAGACAACAATAAATTGAATAATAACAAAAATCGCAAATATTTAATGATTAATATTGCTGTGTGGTGATGGTCATACCCGTCAACTATCAACAGTTTTCAACATATAGATTAAAATCAGCCTACAAAGAAAAATATAACCGTTATAAAAAACCTTTCTAAATGATTTATTTCATACAAATTTCAATAAAAAAATTTCTGTAAAATATAATAAATAACATTACGACACAAATATTATTTCTCATTCTTTCTTTTACTCGTAAAAATCACCAATAGCGCCATCAATCTTTAGTGTTACTTCCACGGTAAATTACCATACGACAAATATCAATCTCAGAAAGACAAATGCCAGTTCAGTAATAAAGAAACATGAACTGTTAATCTTATTCCGTGCTCATATGAGGCTTCGTCATGTTAATGACCTGAAAAACGACTTAAACATTCCTTCTAAGGAGAAACGTGCCGCCACCGTGCTAAGATTTGTGAAATCCTTAAGTCCTTACCAATGTTTTCTTACCAAGTAATGCATAATAATTGCCAGGTAGTGAAGTGTTATGACCTTCCACTATCTGTTCAAAAATTACAAATGAAAACCTTTTTCCAATCATAAAAATATAACAACTTATAAGGCGTAAAACACAACAAATAATGAATAATGAAAAGAAATGTGTAACAGTAAATAATAAGATTTAAAATAATAAAATATTGCGTTAATGTTAAAATGGTGTTAATTTATTTGCTTTAGCTTCACACTAGTACGATTGCAAATAAATACCACGAATTGGAGCGTTTAGACAAAACGGTGGTTACTGTCTGGGTACACATGGGTTTTGGAGAAAAACGAAAAAGCCGTTCCCAACCTCAGGACATAACCATCTCGATCCGGCACTCTGACGCTAAAAATGCATTAAAAAAACTAGATTGAATGAAAGGGCAGCGTCGGTGGGCCGGATCGGTAGAGAAGATTTCGCGTGTTAAGAGCACTGACGATAGATGTGGCCCTCGGCGGATCTGAATCTTAAAAACGGGGTCATCCTCACACGATTAAGAAGAGTCCATGCGAGGTTGACCAAGGAACTTACTTTTGGGCCAAAGCATGCAGAGGAAGGTTGCTCCATGTTTCCGACCTAATTGAACGTGCAGTTCCTTGGCTCTTTTACAACCCTATACGAGAATTATACATAGGGGGGCGTCGGTGGCCGCAAGGTTTAGTCTTTGACACGGCGCTCATCACTGTAAGGTAAAGGTCCCGGGTTCGAATCCAGCGGCCCTGCATTCGAATCCGACATACTTACAAATGGGCTTTTTTTCAAAAACACCGGCACCCTGAGGGTTTATATGACCCAGCTGTTGCGAACCCTCTTAAAAAANCTTATATATATATATACTTGAGTGCGCCAGCAAGTATCAGTGTCCTTTCATCCGATTCGTTGAAGGAAACAGGGTTGTTCTATTGTATGCATAATTTGTGTTGAGAGTGAATGAATTTATTAGCGTGAATTTGTGACGTTAAAGGGTCAATGGCGGAATGTTGAGTACCCCCATCGATCTCAATTATGCTAGGTAAATAGGAGTGAATGTATTTATGATTTTATGTGAGTACAAATGGTTTGGAAATGCGTGCGTTGGGTGCTGAAACGAACTAGCTGTTGACAGCACCCGGAGTCCAACCTCGGTGGCTGGACGGATAAGACCGAGGTCTGACTCCGGACAGCCAATACCCACGGTGGGTGATTATCGAGGCCTACCGGTGATTTATTGCAAATTACAAAAGCTGGAATTACCGGTGGACTGCGAGAAATGATAGGCTCAACTTTGAACGCGTGTGTATACACGTACGTGCATGTGCAGATTTGAGCTTACATAAATCAGTAATCAGATTCATTTTCGGTCATTATCCGTTGTTATCCACATCTTTTATCATATAATCTTTTCGAAATGTTTAACATCTTTATGTTATCAATCGTCACTAATTTTGTTTTATTACTATTTTGTTATTGCACTTATACGTCAAATAAGGTTATATAAGTAAAAAATCTTAAACTTGATGTGCTTTATGATTTTATTAGCTATGTCGATAATTAATTCTCAAAATTTTATGTTTCAAAAGAGCTTAATATTTTTAACCTTGTAGTCAACACAGCTGTACATAATCTCTAAAGTTAATCACTTTTGTCGGTCTTTTATGACATTCTTAGTTTTAGGAAGTCATTTGATTCAACCAGTGTAATATAAAGGTTCGACATAAAAACGTTGAAAAGGTCAAAAATGCCGTCTCAGAAAATTCCTTTATCGGTGATCGGATCAATACGTATCCTGTATCAAGGAGTACTACTAAAACATTTCTTTGGACAAGTTTGGTACAGTCAGCAGGATGGATCGACGAGCAAGGGTAAAAGACCGACGGAGAGATTAGATAGAGCTTATAAAGGGATCTGTTTCAATACAGTTTTGCAGAAAGTTTTTAGAATTTGGATGATATTTAGAAGAATATCAAAAATAATCGAACTGAATTATCTCTGTGAACTTATCGCAAACTACCGTAAAAAACCACAAACCGATAAGAATAAAAATCAAAAAATATTCACGAAATACGCGGATTTACATTAAAAACGTTTCCTTTTATGTGCTTTATTTTTGAAGGGTAAACTGTAAAGGTTCTTTCACATTGGTTTCATACAAAAATATTAAAATATTGGTAACACTTGGTCAAAGAGTCAGCGGTGATCTTTGTGATAACAATATATAATCCTTGATTGAACACTGCACTCTCCTCACCATTCATCATTTCTATGACAAAATATAATGCAGTAAACAATATACATTAATCACAAGTAAGCAAATAATAAACTATTATTTGATCCTTTGATTTACTACTTGCTTGGCGTCGCCTTCCGATAAAATTGTTACCTAAGAACCTTAATTATGCGGGTAGGTGGAACCCATTATCAAGAGTTATAATTTAGTCTCGAACTTCGAGATAGCGATGTATTGGCTTTCCGACTGTCGTCTGCCACAATGTAAGGAACACATAGAAATTTTGTGGGTACTTTCTCAAAAAATTATCAAATGATCACTCATCTTCCATAGCCTAATCCAAACTTCTTGTCTTTCACTAGTTTTCGTGGTCCGCTTGACCAATTAATATCATACAGTTAATTAAGGTTTTTAGTTGAGATAAAAAAGTCAATGTCACGAGCGGAATTCGAACCCCCGCTTCGGCTAGATACGCCGCTACTCTACCACATGAGCTATCCACTCGACTTCGAGTGACTAGCACGGGAAAATGGCATTGATGTTTGCTGCTGGAACATTGTTGTTGGGGCTGGTTTATTTTCCCAAGAGCTGCGATTTAGGAGTAAAAAAGCTTTGAACCTAAAGATAGATTTCACGCTGTCAAGAAAGACAAGAAGATAAAAAAAGTGTCACGAGTGGGATTCGAACCCACGACCTTCGGCTAGATACGCCGCTACTCTACCACATGAGCTATCGTGAGTTCGATCCACTCGGACACTAAATTCCCATCTCAACCCCACCTTTTGAATTTTCCCTCTTTTTTGCCATTTTTCAAATGTGAAATCTATTTGATTCTCGGGGATAAATGAAATCGCCACGGAGAGCTTTAGTGATGATATACTTCATTTTAACTTATTTATTCACTAATTTTCGTGGTCCGCTTGACCAATTAATATCTTACAATTAATTAAGGTTTTTATGACATTTGAAAAATGGCAAAAAGGAGAGAAAATACAAAAAGGTGGGTTGAGATGGAAAGACAGTGTCCGAGTGGATCGAAGTCACGATAGCTCAAGTGGTAGAGTAGCGGCGTATCTAGCCGAAGGTCGTGGGTTCGAATCCCGCTCGTGACACTTTTTTTATCTTCTTGTCTTTCTTGACAGTGTAAAATCTATCTTTAGGTTCAAAGCTTTTTTACTCCTAAATCGCAGCTCTTGGGAAAATAAACCAACCCCAACTAACACAGTTCCAGCAGCAAAACTCTAGGCCATTTTCCCGTAAACTTTAAAAAGGGAGGAATGGGAGGTAAATAGGAAATACAAATGACAAATTAGATACCTGACGTATGTTCCATCAAGACTTCAAAAGGAGCCCCGGCATTGGACATAATACGTTTAGGCAGTAGAATGTAAAGAAAGAGGTTGTGAAGTTCAAGAAATACCCACATCACACAATGAATTCAATAACAACCAAAATAAAAGATGAAGGAGTTTCATCTTAAATCAACTGATATAAAGAGCACGATCGATAGGTGGTCCTGATAGGATCTGAATCGTAGAAAAGGTATCATCCTAACCTAATTGCAATCCTAAACCTAGAATGAGGTCAAGAGAGGTTGTTCAATGTGTCTCACCAAATGGAAGGGTGAAATTCCTTAGCTCCATATACACGGAGGAATGCCACCAGATTTAAAAATTGCACTCCAGTATGGAAGCGAACATTTGATCCCCTGATTGATTACTGTAGGAAACAGAGACGTTTTATTGTAATAGTGATAAATATCTCGTTTTGTGCTCTATATTGGATACATTGAGAGTGAACGTATTTACTAAAGTGATTATTTAGTGTGAGGGAGCCAATGGTGGAATATGAGTACCGATGACCTTCAATTAGACTAGTTATATAATTATGTAAAAGAGAATGTCAAGTACTCCACTACACTAATTGAGTGAATGTTATCTAAATCTGAAGGTCTGTATTTAAAACAGGGTTTTTTAAGCTATTTCATAGCAGAGTTGAACTTACATAATTCAGTAAACAGAAAAAAAATTTAGACCCTTATTAAAAACGTAAAGGTTATATTCCAGACGCCCAACGGAAAAATATGACAGGACAAGACTTTAATGGGAAAATATTGTCTTGTAAAATACGGACTCGTGTTCAGTATGATCTCTCTTCGGCTGGTTGATTATAACCCTACGTACAATTTTTTGATCAAGATAAGTGTAAAAGATGTTCCTTATCTTTTTAAACTTTGAGAAAGATGGGCCAACTCGAGCAACTAATAAATGAAAAACCAATCATCATAGATTCAATGTCTCAAGAAACTATTTTTAAAATTGAGTTCAATAATTATTTAAAAACTTCTCCCCCCCCCCCTAGAATATGACCAAAATTGTTGCCAATAAATACTGTTAATGATTAAACAAATGTCTGGACGGCGAAAAGGCTTTTGCAAAACGAGTGAAATGGACAGCTAAGCTCAATCAAATTTTTACCCGTTATTGACCATCGGGACATATTGTGTTCTTTGTTGGGATTTCAGAGTTTAATTATTTTTATACTCCCGTGAATAACGTTATTTTTCAATATTTGTTTTCAAAATTTGATGTATTTTTGAGATTTAAAAGAAAAAATTCAATTAAACCTGAACACTTTCTGAATCAATCTATCCCACATTGTTCTAATGAAAGTTAATTTTATGTAATATTAAGAAGGCGAAAAACGTTTTTCACAAAAAAGACTAGTTAATTATCAGTTTTATATGTAGGTTTTCCTAACGTTTTTGGATCGTCTTAAGAGAAAAGAAGCCCCTGTAAATACGCAACTTTTATTTTGGCAACGGTAAGTCCCTTTGGTAGGTTGGTAAATATTTATTTATATCAATCAACATGAAATTAAATTCTTGTTCAAATAAAGATTTATAATCCTGTACGATAAATAAACCTAAATAAATAAAGATTTGTTACGTAAATTTTTTTATGGGAAAAGAAGATCAAGATTAATTTAGCTGTTTTGGTCCGTCATTCGTATTTGTTTTTAGCCATCTTCAGTGCTGAGTCTGCCTCACAGACACAATTTTTATTTTTATATATTTATTTTATATTTTTCAATATAAATATTTATATATCATATAAATATTTTTCAATAATCTTTGGAATTACTTCTGACAGACCAAAAGAGTTGAGATAGATGAAAAAAATTGGTCTCAAAAAATAATTACAGTTCGCTTTTAGACTCCGAAAGTAAATTTCACAATTTAATTTTTTTTAAGTTTTAAGTACACAGTGAAATATTTTTTTAAAATGAATTGTAAAGAAGTGATGAAAAACTGGATAGGTGAACGAGCCAACAATGAATAAAAGGGCATAAAAAGATGTAAAATTTCTTTTATCAATATTGCAGTCTAAAGTTTATTAAATAATCTGTTTCTGATAGTAATTTATGTGTGGTGATTAGTCACCGTTAATCGATATTTATTTAGAAATCGTGAGATGCGGTCTGGTGTGATGTAGTTTTCAGAAAAACATTTCCTTTATCGTGCCAACGTTTCGATCTTTATTGAGATCATCTTCAGGGCCTGGGATTTACAAAATTTCTGTATAATCCTGAGAGGATAATCTGACCAAACCATTACCAACACATTTTTTCCCTTCGTCGGCTCTTTTCACCTCAATGAAGCCGACGCCTTATACAAAAATGTCTTTTCTATACCGACTTCCTTCCCCACCCCTTCAACACCAAACATATATAAACATAAAACAGCAAAATCTCACTGGCACTCTCGACACGACACGCAAGAATGGCACAATTACACAGAAGACAAACGCTTGAGTGAGTAGAAATACTTTGATTAAATATAAAAATATATATATGTATAATGTAAACAATGTTTTGTAAATCCCAGGCCCTGAAGATGATCTCAATAAAGATCGAAACGTTGGCACGATAAAGAAAATGTTTATCTGAAACCTACATCACACCAGACCGCATCTCACGATTTCTAAATAATTAGTAATTTATTATTATACGTTTCAGTATTAAGACATCGTCGTAAAAATTGCACACTCTAATATCATGATCTTGCTTTTTCCCCCATTAGCTCACTTACAAATAAATTTTTAAAGTTATTTTCTTTTCAGCTCAATGTTTTTATATTTACGTTTTTAAAATTGGGCACTGATGAAAACGAAAAAGAACAAAAACGTTATAATTCTTTCCATGGGAAAACTTTGACTGTTGCCCATTTGTTCTCCGCAAAAAAATCCAACTCATCCAAAACTGTGAAGGTTGTTTTTTAATCGTTCAAGATGTAAATCAGGCTGTTTTCCTTGTTTCTTTTCCTCGTTTTCTGACCGAATTGGGAGGGTGTAACACGTGTCCGACACACGTGTTTATCTTCCGCGGCTTTGTCTTCGATGCCCGATGAATAAAACATAGACGCGCCTTACAAAGGTGGAGAAGAGAAAGCACACAGGTGAAACTCTTTGAAACTCCCACCCTGGTTTAATAAAAAAGAAAGTAAACAAAGAAACAAAAATTTATTGGGAGAAAACTCATTTCTAAATTCTAAATAAAAATCTGAAATTAAATTATTATTAAAGGTATCTAAGATAGAAATCTCCAAACATTATCAAGTTATAATAATTTGTTGTTATCTTTAATGGTAGCGTAAAGTTATTCACTTAAATTTAGTACAAAACCAAAGTAATTCTTGGTAAAACTAAGAAAAAAAAGATACGTATTATGATTATGTATTAAAAATTATTACTCATAGTTGTGAAAATTTTTTGTGATATTCTGGTATAATGTTTGTTATTTTCACATTTTAACCAAATCTATATTAATTTAGTATTGCTCTAACAATAATTCTACTGAACATGTTAATTCTAAGAACGTACAAAGTATTTATGTCAACCGACTAATTTTTCAAAAGAAACTTTAGTCAAAGTTTCTACAAGTCAAACTTCTTTCAACATGCACACACGTCAAAACTGTTCCAAACGTATTAAGAAATAAGGAAGTTCTAATAAGGATAGTTACATACAAACGATAAAAAATAAAGAAAAGTTTGAACGAAATTAAGAAATAGAAGCTGTTTGCTGAAATCATCAACTATGTTTAAAAGTTTTCTGGTCAATTATTTTGTAAAAGAAATCAATTGAAAGGGAATCGTTACAGTTACCTCGTTTCTTGAACATTAAATTCATATAAGAACTGTTGAAAAAATCGTCGAGAAGAAAAATAAATTCCTTTTATTCAAAAGTAATTCGAGAGCTAAAATGAAAAAGATTTTATTTTGCCAAGGCTTCGTCTATCTCGTTATCAACCGATGCTTAAAAAAATCAACTTGTCATTTGAATCTTGCTACAAAGAATTTTTGATCAAAGTAAATTTTTTGTATAAAAATAAGCACGTCGCCTAAACAAGAGAGCTTTGATATTTATTACAAAATTCGTTATTAGTATTAGTAATAAAAAGTATCACATTGGCCAGTCACTTTTTATGTAGAATTAATTTATTTCAGTAATGTTTTCTTTTAAATGGATAGAATATAGTCAAATAATGTTATATGAATTAATAAACTTTTCGCTAAGTGGCGATAGTTTTAATGAGCTTTGCTATTGGACGGGTCGGGAAATCCAATGAATCTGCCGTAAACATAAACTCGGCTATAGTTTAGTATAATTAATCAGATTAGACTTGAGCCGATCATGTAGAAAAATTCAAGAAAACAGCTCGAATATCATGGAGGGTTATAGGAGGATGAAAAGGAAAAAATATTGTCTGCTCGTTACTGAAAATAAATTCAAAGCAAAGTATGAATTGGTATGATGTTAATAGTCATGTACCGTATATTTCCTCACCGGATCCGCGGGTGTAGAACTGGTACAGGTCCGAGACTTCGTTCCATCCGTATCTGTTCTTCGCCTGAGCGATGGCCTCGAAGACTGAGGCCGCTTCCAATCCACGGATGTTGTACGACATGAGGTGTGAGAATGTTTCGCCGTTTTGCGGATGGAGGATCACTTCGTGCCACTTGCCGTGTTTCTGATGTGTATCGTTCATCTGGAGGAAAAAGATTGAATTTAAAACAAACAAAAAACACAATAACAATCACATTCTTGAATTTTTCATTAAAACCCGAATATCTTCTTTACCAGAAACCTAAGGACATGGCGTCAAATGAAATAAAACTACTCTTAAAAACGGCCCTCTTCTCGATGAAACGGCCCTTTTTCATATCAACCCCCCTAAACATTCCCGGTTTACGATTTGGGAGACAGCGCCGGCCGGGAGCGGAAAATAATAAAAAATAAAAGACGAGCAGTCGGACGGGGGAAAAAGAACTGGTGAATGGAGCATATTTTTTAGTTAGGTGGAGAGAACAGGGTTGTATATAACGCGTTATGTTCTACCAAGTCCGAGCCTGCTGTCTGCAATGTACTCGTACACGACTGTTTTACTGCTGATATTGCTTTAAACATAACATAGTTTTCTACCTTTGTCAATGCTCCCAGATTAAAAATGTACTTCATTTACGACAAATTTACATACAGCGTTTACTCATTCCCTCCATTTATATATTTATATTTATGCACTTTAAAATTTATTTTTTATTATTATGAATTATGTAAACTGAAATTTTGTAAATTGTAACATTGAAGCCATCGTTTTCTTCGGTTACGACTTGTTTTTTCAAGGTCGCAGTTATTTAGTTATTTTACAAATTATATATAGAAACAAATTTAGTCATTCGTTTCTCATCAATAGCAATGTCAATGGCAATCTGATTCACAGAGGAAGGATTATCCTCATCCGATTAAGCCACACAAAAGCCTCCATCACAGATTAGATCGAAAAAAGGCAAAAGTAAAAGTGGATAAACTCTATGGATGTTCGATATAGTAAGCGTAGGATAAAAAAACCCTCATAAAGACTGGCACAGTTAGAAGGTGTTAAACTCAGATGAGTGGTAAGACTTTTACCGGTCATTGGCATCTAATAAAACACCGTTTGACTTCGAATGTTAAGAAACCGATCAATGGAGGCATCATCTGGGATACAAAGAACACTAAGGGAAAGGATTTGCACCAACGATAGCCAATGACCTAGTACCCTTTAAGAGAAGGATTGAGTCGATCGATTTGACTAAGGAACTAGGAAAGTACAATAAGCCAGGAGGCTGCAGTGCTTGAGGAACAAACCCCCCCAATTCCTAAGTATCCATCATCATTATCACTATCATTTAAGGGTGGGCCATGCGAGATTGAAACACGGAGACTTTTGAAGGTTGCAAAGGCTCTATATAGGGAGCGCGTAGGAATGTCAGTCGATGTGTGAATGATGAATTGTTCCTGAGCACAGCAGTGAATATCTAGGTCCACTTTCCGATTCTTGGAGGAAACAGGTTTGTTTCATTGTACAAAGTAATGATAGTTTTTTGAACCTAGCGTGTGATGATAGTGAATGTATTTACTAGCGTGAACACTAGCACGTGTATAGCCGATGAATGGATGTCGAGTACTCCATCTCCATATCTGAGGCAATGGTATGTCAGTCCAAAAGCTCTTACATACCTCTCCTTGTACGTGGACATAACATTCCACATTAGCCATAGTTAGTTTCTAAGCTACTGATAAATTATGGTTATAAATCGCTGAAGGAAAAATATATTAAAAAGCTGTAACATCAATGTATTGCTAACTGTATAGTAAAGCGTAAAGAATTGAGAAGCACAAGGACTAAACCTTGGGGCACCCCGGTTGTTTAATTATAGGTGGTCAAACTGTGGTATCCATATATGCTAGATTTTGATTGAATTGCCATTGACAGCTCATCAAATGTTGCTTCCAACGCTTTATGTTTATAAAACGAGCAATCCCAGCTGCTTTCAATCAAATTCAGATTTATTGTGTTTATTCACTTTCCCCCTTGGGCAAATTTTTAATTACATCCCCGGTTCGAATTGTATTGGAATTGGAGCAGACGACCGGCGCGGCATGGCGCGGCACGTGCCATACCAAGCAATTGATGCGGTCTTCAAAAGAAAATTGGTCCAAGTACTAAAATCCGCATTTTAATTATTGGCCCTCGACGGAAACCCCCGTTGTTTTTGTACATACTGCCGGATGTGGAAAGTGCGGCAGAAAGTCTTATGAATAATTCATTGGGGCCGGTCCGTGTATTTCCCTCTCAGAACACTGTAGATTTTATCCATGTCAACTCCAATCTCTGTTCCGAGTTTGTAAATGACGAGGAGATTGTTTTTAATCAATTATGCGTTTATTCGTGTAAAAATTATTCGGCAGTTTTACAATCTCAAGTCAGTTTTCAGAAATTCATTAAAAGCTTTTATCAAGAATAATTAATACAAGAACCCTTACCATTATTTTCCTGTAGAGCAATCTCACTTCCTCCAGTGGTGGGTAGCTTTCGACCATCCATGTCAAGTTGTAGCTGTCTTTGGCACGGCTGAAAGGTGCCGACCGGAATTGTGCCGGGCTAGGACGACCTATAGAATCAGAAAAAATTTAATAATTATTTTAAATAATAAAACACAAAATATATATACCATTTTTCAGTCAAATGAAACTTTTTTCAATCAAATGAAACCTTTTTTCAATCAAATGAAACCTTTTTTCAATCAAATGAAATTTTTTCTAATCAAATGAAACCTTTTTTCAATCAAATGAAACCTTTTTCCAAGCTTTCCAAGCAAATGAAACCTTTTTCCAAGCAAATGAAACCTTTTTTCAACCAAATGAAACCTTTTTTCAACAAAATGAAACCTTTTTCCAAGCAAATGAAACCTTTTTTCAACCAAATGAAACTGTTTTCCAATCAAATGAAACCTTTTTTCAAGGAAATGAAACTATTTTTCCAATCAAATGAAACCTTTTTTTCAACCAAATGAAACCTAAAACCTAATGATAATAATTATGTAGAGGAATAAATAAATGACATTATAGTACTAACAATAATTTTTATGATCACTGAATATTATCGAAGTTTAATTAATTGGGATAGAAAAGAAGCGAGCAACAACTTTTTGTGATAGAAATTATAAATGATGGAGTGGGGTGGAGTTCAATCCTTTTCAAAAAGGGCACTCTCAACACGACACGCAAGAATGGCACAATTACACAGAAGACAAACACTTTGAGCCCTGAAGATGATCTCAAGAAAGATTGAAACGTTGGCACGATAAAGAAAATGTTTTCCTGAAACCTACATCACACCAGACCGCATCTCACGATTTCTGAATAATTATCGATTAACGGTCACTAATCACCACACCTTTTTAAAAACATGATTCCTACTCACAGTAAGTTGTTTCGCAACATTCCGGATTTCCGAGCCCTTTAACTCATCATCAGGTTGAAGGGTTTCTACAAACACGTCTCCCGACATGAATTGCAAAAGTGAACCCGCTGATACCCCCGCCAACGCGAAAATGCCCTTCAACCTGATGATGAGTTAAAGGGCTCGAAATCCGGAATATTACGACACAACTTACTGTGAGTAGGAACCATCTTTTTATAGCATTTTTCAGTCAATTGAAACTTTTTTCCAACCAAGTGAAACTTTTTTTTCAATCAAATGCTTGTAAAAAGTTTTCATTTGCTTGGAAAAGGTTTCATTTGATTGAAAAAAGTTTCATTTGGTTGAAAAAGGTTTCATTTGCTTGGAAAAAAGTTTCATTTGGTTGAAAAAAGGTTTCATTTGCTTGAAAAAAGGTTTCATTTGCTTGGAAAAAGGTTTCATTTGCTTGGAAAAAGGTTTCATTTGCTTTGAAAAAAGTTTCATTTGCTTGGAAAAACGTTTCATTTGCTTGGAAAGAGGTTTCATTTGATTGAAAAAAAGTTTCATTTGACTGAAAAATGCTATAGATTTTGAAGTTTTTCAAAAAAATGAATAAGACCGTAAGTTGAATTGACGTTATTTTCTTTAAAAATAATAAAGTTTCATGAAAACTTTAGAAAGTATCCAACTTTTGAAACTATGTAAAACTTCACAGAACAACGCAGCATCCTCAATCCCGGCCGAGATTTCGCGGGTGAAAATTATCTTAATAATTCAAATTATCTTACAAAAACTAGACCGATTTCCAGATATTTTTATTTTTCAGCATTTCCAAGATTCCCAAGGAAAAGGGGTACATTATCTGTTATGGATAGAAAGAAATTGTGAATGAATAAAAATGGTTTTAATGTTTAAGGTGTCACAAATTAATACTTTATCCTTACATTGGTAAACATGTAACTTATCAAATGCCTAAAATACGTAGAAGCGGCTACCAGACATTTTTCTATGGTTGTAACCAAATACAGTCAAGAAATATACTATGTATACAATTCTACGATCACTATTGCATTTCCACCCAGAAGGGTTGTCATTCCCGATTGGCTGACCCTCGGGTCTATCAAGAGGAATTCACCTACCCCGTATGCTAGATGCCCAGGAGCTGCATGACAAGCTTTTATTATGTGGGAGTCATAGCAACCTCTGCATAAGAGCACCTGCGCGGGCTTTAGCCGAAGTTTTCGTAGGTTCTCGAGTGGCCATCAACAGGTCGTGTTCTCCACACAAAAAGGCTTCCCGCCTACGATTATTATTATTTATTATTACTATATTATCCGTTATTTATATATTAATAGGGATACCTAATTATTATTAATACTTGGAAATTTTGATAATTCAGAGTTTATGTGTAGCTGGTTCACTTTACACTGACAGGCACAAAATTCCGTTCATTTACAATATAACTTGATTTGTATATATTTTTATATATTCATCAAAGTTTCACGTTTTTTAACGTTAATAATTGAGTCTTTGTCTAAAATCTAAAAAAAATTGCTTAGGAAAATGAAAAGTAAAATAAAAATTAAAAAAAGACGGACAGATAAAATTTGTTTTAATTTTGTTTTAGATTTTTAATTAACATTTCAATATCGCGTATTTCCTCCTCTTGCCTTAATTACATCTTGAAGCTGCCCCGGCATACTTTCTACCAGTCCGAAAATATCTCTTTGCTGGAGGTTAGCTCATTCTTCACGAAGAGTTTTTTCAAGATCGTGGAGTGTATGAGAAAGTGATGGACGTGCTCTTATCCGTCACTTGAGGTTATCCCATAAATGTTCGATGGGGTTCAAGTCTGGAAAACGGGCTGGCCAGGCTAAGACTCTGATGTTATGCATATAAGGGTAGGGAACGCGTGATTTTCCAAAAATTCATCCACATAGCGAGTGGCTGTCAAAGACCCTCCACGAACAACAACCAACTCTGGGCGACTCTCTATTGAAATTCCCGCCCACACCATCACTGAGCTACGTCGAAGAGGTTAGCTCTGGTAAAAATTCAGACCTTCGTACCTTTCATTTTGCCTTCGCTCATTCACGACCATCTGGAGATCGTGGAGGAAATCTACACTCATCTATAAATAGTACAGCAGACAAATCGTCCAAAGAGCAATGGCTTTGTTCTCGAACGAATGCGAGCCGTGAAACACCGTGTGTTGTGGACAATTCTGGTCCTCATAAGGGGCAAAAAGCCATCGTTCCATTCTGACATAATCTTTTTCGAGCAGTGCGTTCAGAAATTTGGACACCTCGAACTTACTGGAGCTGAAGAATCGCTTGAACAACAGTAAGGTGCCGGTTTCACAAAATTCTCAAAGTCGAAAAGGTCATTCTGTGGTTCTGTTACCCTAGGGCGTCTGGAACCGGACTTTCTATGGTAAGATCCAGTTTCTCGAAAACGTCGAACATGTCTAACGGCGTCTCGCAGAGTTTCGTAGGGAACTTTGATGGAAATAGACATACGTGATGGACGACCATCATCAATAAGTGCCACACCACGCGCAACATCCTCAGCATTAAATGACATTTTTATGTTTAAAAATTGAAATTGAAAAAATTAAGATACTAAACACTTTATTGCTTCAGAATTCAAATGAGACTAAATAAACATTTTAAATAAAAAGCAAACATTGAAAAATCCTTTATCCTTATTATGGATTAAGTGTGTTTTAGTCCAGTTGATATTCCAAATTTGAAACAGCATAAACACATATTTATTGATAAAAACAATGCAACAAATTAAGGGCAGAAGTTTCTTTTATCTAGAAAAAGAAAGAAAAAAAAATCAGTTGGGTGGAATTTTTTGTTTGTCATTGTATTTAAAAGATATATAACGTGTTCATATTAGAAACACATAAATTAAAAATATAAAAATTTGGGCTACAGGTTGGGTACATAACTGAAATTAATAATTTCCAATTTGTATCGATTCGACAGGTTCGAGTTCGCTCCTCGACCCAAGATAAAGTAGATATGGGCTTGGTGAAATATTAACACAAGCCACGCACATCGGTGTAGAAAAGTATACATACAATATTAACTCAGGAGCAAATCTTTGAGGGTGGTGGAAGCAAACAGGCCGGGTCTATATTTCAAAGTCGGCACCAAACGACAGCGGAATTTCACGAGTGAAATATTCACAAGTATCCGATAAAATCTACAGCCTAATGGTATCGGAAAAAATCGAATTTTCCGGCTTATGCCAGTCAATTATTTTCGTCGACGAAACTACCCAATAAGGTCTAATAATTAAAGCACAATTTGAGGCTAAAAATGGCTGACGCTGGAATAAAACGAACAAGAAATTAATTTTTGATAACTTACTATTCAAATGTCAAACTCATACGATTATTATTTATTCACTTAAAATTGAGAAATACCTTCATTAATGTGCAATAATATTGCATGATGACTTGTAATTACAATGTTTGTACGGAAGATTGTAATTACATTTCTGAAATTTTGGTTGAGGTCGGAGTACTGAGACTTTAACCTGTAGTTTAATCGTTTCCTGTCTGTTCTAATTAATTTTCTTACTTCTGCAAATTTAGTTTCAAACTACAACTGCTATGGCAATCATATGCAATACATTATCGACGAGCCCTTCCATCAACTTAAGCGGTTAGAGAGAAGCAGTAAAGGGTCTTTACTCCTTTCTATCTTTTCTTACTTCGTTTTCTATCATCCCTGCTTCGGTAAGGGTAACCCTCAACCCTGCACAAACAGTACGGTTGCAAGAAATAAGGGGATCAATCCTACCTAAAAATAAGTCTGAATCAAGGAAGTGGAAGTTTGGCACACCTTAAGTGGCTCGATTCGTGGTTTGAGAACAACTTGTACTTGAACTGGAGAGTACGGATCAACTGGAACCGAAGAGACAGTGGCTTTAGTGGTTTTTATATCTTTCAAAGTGAGTTAAAAGATAGTAGAGAGCTAAAAAATAAAAAGCCTCCAACGATGTATGTCCGGATGTTAAAGATCCGCAGTCTGATTCAACTCAGCTGAGTAAAGTTGGGAACATCTGCTGTGGTATTGTATTATATTAGAAAAGTCTACTACAACTGCTAGGTTTGGTCGCAACCTAAAATAAGTTTTAAACTTCCACGGCTATAGTTATAGTTTTGAAACAGATGCAGTTTTGACGTTACAGTTGTTGTTCTGAACTCAAACCTATATAGTTGTAGTTTTGAACAACAACCGCTATAGTTATTCTTTTCAAACTGCTAATTGAATAATAATTCAATATTTAAATAATTTTAACCTCCAACTGCTATACTCACGTTGAACCGGCACTGGATTTCTTTTAATTGGCCCGAAAATGTGTTTGCTATGTTAAATGCAAAATTATTATTAGCTGTCTCCACTCGCGGGTTTTTTGGATTACGCAAACGCGTTTCGGCACTTCAAACTACAACCCCGATAAATGTAGCTTACAACTCCCATTGCTAAAGTTGTAGTTTTGAACTTCAACCACTATAGTTGCAGATTTGAACACAAGGTATAGATTACAATTAATTAAGGTTTTTAGTTGAGATGAAAAAAAATTAATGGCACGAGAGGGATTCGAACCCACGACCTTCGGCTAGATACGCCGCTGCTCTACCACCTGAGCTATCGTGACCTCGATCCACTCGGACATCAACTCCCCATCTCAACCCCACCTTATGAGTTTTCCCTCCTTTTGCCATTTTTCAAATGTCGTGTAATCGGTTTGGATTCTCCATTTCTCCACGAAATTAGTGAATTTAAGGAATTGAATACAAGGTATAGAGTTTAAAGTTGAAAATTAATAATATTTTTCAATTAATTAAGGTTTTGGTTGAGATAAAAATAATAATAAGAAGAATTGAAAAGAATTTATTTGGTCAAGCGGACCACGAAACCTAATAAATAAAAAAAAAAAAATAATTATGAGCTACCAACGACCAGCTAATCATAGTTGTAGTCACATTCGTTAAAAATAGCTGCTTGCGGTTATATATGCTTTAGTTACATTGTGAAAACTAAAAATTCACGTAATTAAAATTAATCTAAGCTCCTGTTTGACCTTTGGTCGCGGGTACGAATCCCGCTTATGACACTAACTTTTTCATCTCAACCAAGGCCTGTTGACCACGAAATATATATGGATTACTGTTAAAATTCACCTTTTTGTTTGTCTATTTTTGCTGGTTTGGTCTTTCATGAGCTTTCGTGACGGCCTGCCTTGGAAGCTAATGAAGGTTCCGTTCATTGTTGTCTCCTATTAGACGTCTAGAAGTGATGCGTCAAAAATAGATATTTTCTAACTTTGAAAGATGAAAGAAGCTTAGTTTTTTAAACGTTTGCTAGTTAATCCAAGATTTACAGTTTGTCTATTCAGTAGTCAGTTTGGATGCTGCGAATCTGACAAATAAAATCAATACAATTAATTAAGGTTTTTAGTTGAGATGAAAAAAAGTTAATAGCACGAGCGGGATTCGAACCAACGATCTTCGGCTAGATACGCCGCTGCTCTACCACTTGAGCTATCGTGACCTCGATCCACTCGGACATCAACTTCCTATCTCAACCCCACCTTATGAGTTTTCCCTCCTTTTTGCCATTTTTCAACCTTAATTAATTGTAATGATTTAATTGGTCAAGCGGACCACGAAATTAGTGAATTTAAAGAATAAAATCAATGTTATCGAGGAAGACGAAGCTATAATCTGAACCAGCAAGTACAGCCGAATCACACAGGAATAAACTATTATGTTTTAACAATTTAAGGTTAAATAAGGTTTGAATTATAATTTTTTTAATTTTTTAAATGTTAACTCTCTTCATATTTATCTATAGTGTCGATGTGAAAGCTAATATAACATTTCATCACTCGCGATAATCGTCGGCGCGGATTGTATTAATTTGCGGAGGGTGGTCTTGGATCTGACCTCCTACAGGGCTTAAAGGATGCTCTGCACAAACGCCTGGTCTCTAATCAATCCATAATCAAATGTCCATATCAATAGGATTCAGGACCCCAGACCCCTCGTCGCACCCCCAGGGGAACAATAACCCTTTCATCTACCCTTTCTTCTAATACGATTTGTCATTTATGTTTTGACATAATGTACAGCCTTGATTGAAACCAAAGGATGCTTCGCGTCATATGCAATTAATTTGCACTTTGTCGGGGTGTTTGTTCTTCGATGGATAACCGAAAAGAAGACCTTTTGCTCTGTACTGAAGTGAGATATTTGAGCAAAATTTGACCAATTTTGACCGCATACTGAAACCATTATCCAGGATTATCGTTAGAAGGTTAGAATATAAAATGTTTTAACATTAAATAAGCAAAATTCTTAAAAAGGCTAAACCTTTAAAAATATGAAAATACAATTCTTTTTTTCCAAACTTATAAGTTAATAACCTGAAAGTTCCATGTATTTTTTAGCTCTTCCAAGAGAGTTTTCCGCAACACAGCTGTAGTTCCCGAAGTCACTAGCCTGGACATTCCGTAGTGTGAGGGTGTGCTTGTTGCCTCTCGTCTCCATCGTCTTCCTTTCTGTCGGTTCGAGGAGAAAGCTGTCTTGATACCAGACGATCTGAAACAAAAGTGAAAACTGTAAGCTTTCAGAGGAAGATATAAATTTAATTTGTGGTAATTAGATAAGGATAATCTGGCCGAACCATTACCAACGTTTTTTCCCTTCGTCGGCTCTTTTCACCTCAAAGAAGCTGACTCCTTATACAAAAATGTCTTTCCTATACCGACTTCCTTCCCCACCCCTTCAAAATCCAACATATATAAACATAAAACTGCAATATCGCACAGGCACTCTCAACACGAGACGCAAGAATGGCACAATTACACAGAAGACAAACACTTGAGTGTGTAGAAATACTTTGATTAAATATTAAAAAATATATATATTTTGCATTGAATAAATTCACTTTTTTCCACATCCTACATGTATTTGTAACAGTAGTGTAAGCTGACTAATATTCGTAAATAATTGAACGGTGCACGTACACGCCTTAATCCAAGGAAATATCTGTCTGAGGCAATTATTGGAAGTGGAAGATTTTCACGCTTTCCTTGTCAGGCAAATCATGGCCATCTCATTTCTATGAGAAATAGAAAATGTCAGGTTATGATAATGCTGTTTATATTTCCATTGACTACCAACATAACAACCGAATAACAAACAATCTTCCCAATTAGATTACACCTCACTTGCAAAATATAATTTGTGTGTATGTAAATTTATACATGTTATAAATAATTTTGTAATAAATAATTTATTGTAGAATACTTACAAAGCAATATGTACGTTAGTAATGAAGATGTAATCTTTCAAAGTAACAATAACTATACCCATTACACACATATAAGGGGACATATTTGCAAAGTTTGTCAACATCAAGGTCAAATGTGTGGTGATTAGTGACCGTTAATCGATAATTATTCAGAAATCGTGAGATGCGGTCTGGTGTGATGTAGGTTTGAGAAAAACATTTTCTTTATCGTGCCAACGTTTCGATCTTTATTGAGATCATCTTCAGGACCTGGGATTTACAAACATTGTTTACATTTATTTATGTACCAAAAGAATATTATTTATTAAGTAATTGTTACTGGTTTAAAAAAATGCCTATATATGTTGCCGATACTAAGTTTATAATGGTACTGGTAGAATATTATGGAATTTTTGAAAATACGTGTAGTTGATCGTTTTCGTTCATTCATTTTTTTTTTCAAATCTTTTACCGAAAAAAATTCGTTACTGCACCACTTGAGTAGTTGGTCTGTGTGCTATTGTCAGTTGTTTTTGTTCGGTACTTTTGTACCTGTCAGTCAAGGAGGCTAAGTGTCAGAACGATAGGAACCGACCAAATTACAAACTAATCGCCTCACAGATCTCAAGAAAAACTCTCACAAAAGTTTTGTTTGGGCTTTTGTAAGAAAAAACTATTTTTGGCAGGATGTAAATAGTGCATTGAATTAGTTAGGTAAAAACATAAGGTTTTTTGGTGGTTGATTTCAATAAATCGTATATCAATATTACTGACCTTATTGTACAAATAAGTACAAAAATGAAATTTATTTAGAAATCGTGAGATGCGGTCTGGTGTGATGTAAGTTTGAGAAAAACATTTTCTTTATCGTGTCAACGTTTCGATCTTTATTGAGATCATCTTCAGGGCCTGGGATTTACAAACATTGTTTACATTTATTTATGTATTTGTTAAATGTAAACAATGTTTGTAAATCCCAGGCTCTGAAGATGATCTCAATAAAGATCGAAACGTTGGCAGATAAAGAAACTGTTTTTCTGAAACCTACATTACACCAGACCGCATCTCCCGATTTCTGAATAAGTATAAATTTAATTTTTGTTAAGCTTCCCGCGGATTGAAACAAAGATTTTCTTCTGGATTAAATCTTTCTTGAATAAGGTCACTGTGTTTCGTACATAATCGGTAATACCATCAACTATGGTACAACATTTTCGTGACTTTTGATAAATTAGTTATGTAGCATAAATAGAAAGACAGTGTATTTTATGTTTCAGAAAATTTGGATTAGTAAACCCAACATCAGAGAAAGTAGTTAAGATTCAATTGAAGTTGAACAAATCCTGTCTATCTAGTAGAAATAACCTTATTATCAACGATTCTGTCACGCTATAGAATGATCATGTCGGAAAGTTTGTTGAGCTACATTTCTTGCGCTAAAATGAAAGGTGTAGATTTAACGTCAAAATTTTAGGTCACTACATATTTTTTAATAACTATTACATTCATAAAGTTGTATTTTCTATCCTAAACAAATAAAACCATACTGTAAATACAGATAAAATTGAATGACATTTTTGTGGTAGGCTTCGGATAGTTTACGTTTTAACGTAAAATTAATTTTGAGTCGAAAATTTGTATGGTTTGTAATTATGCCGAAGTAGTAAGTGCGAGGTGAATCTGGAACCGAGTTTATTTCGGTATTGATTCAAACGAGGGATTCCAGCGATTTGGACGAATGAGAAAATAGTGATTCGTTGTATTGAAAAGGCCCGGGGTCGAATTAGCCGGAGGCGGCTAATGTGACAGTTGTCATGTATTAGCGTGTCGGGCCGCAACATGTAAGTAGCTTCCCTTGTTACTCTTTAATCATATTTAAAACGCAAAGTTGCCCGAGGGTGCACTACGACGAGGGGTTCAGCGTGACACATATCTCGGACGACTTGCACCCTCCTTTCACCCTTCTGTTCACAGAGGCGAACTATATGTAAGAAATAAAATATAACAAAAATCCGTGAAATTGATTTATGATGCTTTATCCTTGCTAAAATATTAGGTTACAACTTTCAGCATCTACGGATACATTAGTCAAACTTAATAAGTATAATTAACAACCTACCTTTGACAGTACAAAAAACAACCCACGCCCTAAAACAGCCATATTCTAATTAAAATCAAATGTTATGTTGTGTGTTAATCCGAACCCGACCCATGACCTTTTCTTGGAAAACAAAATTGATAATGCACCCCTGTAGAATTTGTTTCAAAACAAAAATGAAACATATTGGGAAAATGTTATAGTAGTTTTTAATAGCATTATTGTATAATGAGAATCGTTACTATTTTTAAGAATTTTTAAATGTTTTTACATTTTCTATAGTTGTTTTATTTTGATTAGCAATCAGTCTCTGGTCGAACTTGCAAAAAGCATTAAATAAAACATTAAAATGGTCCCATGAAAAGGTCTTATTACAAACCCTTCAAAGGCAGCAATTGAATCATTCACCGGGAAAAAAGATCAATCTTACAACTCTAACCCTATGAAATCAAAGAATAAAGCATTCCAAAGTAATGACATTCCAGGGGAAGTTTTGACCAATGATTACCGTGGCTATTTAAGGGCACAGTGGGTATGCCAAAGACTCTGCGCAGAACTAAATGATCTTATGGTCATGATCACTTATGCGAGCCGGTTAAGATGGTCAAAAGTAGTACAAAGAAGGCAGAAAAAATTGCAATTAAAATCTAAAGAATTGCATGCCATAGCATCATCCTATACATACAAAAAACTAAGAATTCATCGCATGGAAAGAAAACTTCTAACAAGTGCCATTCCAAAATTGGCTCGTTGGAAAAATTAAACCTGGAGCCCTCGGCTCTATGAACCATGACCAGATTCATTCCATAACAAAACATGTGTGTTAATCCGAACGCGACCCATGACCTTTTCTTGTAAAACAAAATTGTTAATGCACTCCTGTAGAACTTGTTTCAAAATAAAAATGGAACATATTGGGAAAATGTTATAGTAGTTTTTAATAGCATTATTGTACAATGCCTTTGACTCTGGCTCCACCACAACCATTTTTCATGCCGAACTGCTAGTCATAGAAACAGAACACATGAAATAAATAATAAACATCTTAAAGGTGCTTAAATAGTAATTTTTTCCGTTAACCTCGAATAACATCATTCGAAAGATATAATACTTGACCAATGTGTTATTTTGTGGGACTTTAAACCAACTAAGACAGGTACATAATCCGAAAGAACAAACCTCAAATTTTTTTAAGTACGATTCTTTATTGTCAGTCCAGTTTATTCTTAGCGTTTATCATCATATAATGTTCCAACCCTGCACAACCAATAAACAAGACAATCCAAAGAAGTTACTAACCTAGGAATAGTTCCATACCAAAAATTAACTGCTGATCTTAAGAAAACCTATGGCAGAACCTAAAGACACAATGGGTATGCCAAAGACCCTGTGAAACTGAAAAGTAAATCCTAAAATGTTGATCATATGTTGGTCATACCTTACGATTATGAGACTCATGATCACTTATGCAAGTTAAATATGGTGGCTAGAAATAGAAGAAAGAAAGGTGGAGTAAATTCTAGAAAAAACTCAAAGAATCACATTCCTTAGCATCAGTGATACTATTAAAGCAACACCCATAGCCGCAATGAAACGCGTATTCAATCCTTTGCAATATGACTTGCAACTTTGAAAAACCGTTCAAATAATTACTGAAAAAAGTGTTTATTGAAAAAAAGAAAAACAAAATTATCGTATACGAACAGCTCAAAGATGGAAAATGGTATGGGCATGGGCATAAAGTTTGCTAAGTTTGAGCACCTCGTGGTCTTTGGCTTCACCGCAACTATCTTTGAACTGCTAGCTGTAAAAACATGTGCACAAGAAATAAATTATCTTGAGATTGATCTCTTACATCCAAGCCTAAGAGATCAAATCATAACTGCCTAAATAAACTAAAAAACAGGAAATTTAAAAAACCTAATTACAATGAGGTCGTGAGACAACGAGGCAATAGGAATATTTGCTAAGAAAAGAAGACTCAGAACTAAACACACGCTAAAAAATATTGTGGAATAAACTACAGCCACAAAGAGAACTGGAAACTTAAGTAACTAAAGGACACAGCAAAAATGTAAGCGAAAACGGGGCCAAAAGGCTATAAAGACTATTAGCAACAACCAAATGAACGAAAGAGAAAATTCTACAGAACAGAAATGAAATAAAAATTATTTACAGGATATACTCTAGGTAACTCTCACATTAAAAATGGGTCTATCGGTAGATGACCAATTTCGATTATGTATAACAGAGACAGCTCTACATATCTTATGTATCCGCTCTGCAATATCAGGGAAAAAGCTTACTGTGCTTGGAAAAACAGCTCTTGAGCTATAAAGACTTCGATATCATTTCCCTGAGATAAATCCTTTACTTCATTAAAGAAACAAAATCTTCCTGGAAATCCATTACCAGAGATAGACGAGAGTTTATGTACTAAAGGGAGAAACCCCTACGGTTTTATGTAGAGAAGAAGAAAAATAGATTCAATCTGAAGAATATTATTGTAGGAATCATCATAAAAAAATGTAAACTATGTTTTTTGTTATCTTCCCTCAGTCTTTGTGTTAACATGTAAACATTTTTTAAATACCAATTAATCTAAATATACTACCTGAATATTTTAAAAAAATCGTTGACATTTTGATATCTCATATCTTGTCCAAATGACCAATTATCCATGTAGGAAAATTGTTAAATTCCATTGCCAACATTTTCTGAAGAAAATTATTGAAGGAATCATCATAAAAAAATGTAAACTATGTTTTTTGTTATCTTCCCTCAGTCTTTGTGTTAACATATAAACCTTTTTTAATTACCAATTAATCTAAATATTCTACCTGAAGATTTAAAAAATATCTTTGACATTTTGATATCTCATATCTTGTCCAAATGACCAATTATCCATGTAGAAAAATTGTTAAATTCCATTGCCAACATTTTTGTGCATACGTTGATCTGTAGCTTGAACTCGTTTCGTGCTTATAAAGCATAATAATTTAGTCTTCCTTTCATATTCCAAGGAAATATCTGTGTAAGGGGCAATTCTTGAAAGTAGAAGGTTTTCACGTTTTCCTTGTGAAGCCAATCATGGCTCAAAAATTCTCTTAACATAATTCTTTGTGTTTTTTTTTTTTTTTTAATTTTGGGTTGTTTATTTTAATGATAACTTATCAGTTGGTCATTTTTGACTAAACAAGTCACTTAACCCAAGTTCGAGGTGTAATACGTATATTCCAAACAATAGACATCTGTTAGGCAGTCCCAAACGGAACAACCGTAAATTCGTATTGACCGTGATAAATTAGTTAATTTTGTTGTTAGGTGGTATGAGTGGACATTAGATCTTCCCCTTTAACTAATTAGGAAGGTAACTGGCCCCACGGGCCGGTGTGTGGCATACGGTCAGAGGGGAAATCACCTCCGGGACCTTCGTGGTCGATAGAAGCTCCTGGGAGCTCTTATCAGCCACTTTTATAGATTACTAAAACGATCCCTTCTTTACTATCGTCTTGGGGAGTTAAGCTTTCCAACGTTTTCTTTTAAAGTTATCTCTACACAAAAAACAACTTGGAGAATAAGAACAGTTTTCTTTTTAATTTTCACAGGCGGGTCAAATGAGGTGGACGGGCGAAGCAGAAGGTCGTATGCGCTATTTCGGAATGCACTGAAAGCGTAGTTAACCGATGTGTACAAAAGGTATGAACAATATTTGATTAACAACGCCCTGTTTGAGTCCTCTCTAATGAAGCAGTACTAGGGAAATTGGTCCCTTTTGCCGGACCGCTAAAACAATAAAATATTTACGCATGTAATTGAACTGACAGAATTTATTCCAGAAAACGAATAAATCAAAATACTGTACTGGGCTTTTCAGATCGATAAGGGTAGTTTGTAACTTGATAATTGTAATAACGTTTTTGTCCATTTCTAATAATCTCAAAATGTTAAACTTGTTTTTTCCAACAAATCGGTTATTTTCATATTTTATTTAATTAGCTTGAAAGTTTTTTCATTAGACGATTAAGGGCCAATTTACAAAATGTACTTAATAATTAATTATTGTTATGGTAATATGCTATTTCATTAGAATTACTAATAGAATGAAACGATGGTTTGCTGTTATTCCTTTACGAAAATACATTCATCGGAAGTCCTCCATTCATTGGAAATTAATTATTAGAAACAGATTACCATGTATTGTGTTAGAAACCTAAAAACAGCGTTCTTTTATTGCTGTTGTAGCGTTAGGCGTATACGTGGTTATTCAGTTATCGAACAATTTTGATTAACTCTGGTTGGGATATTATTGAGAATTTAGTCTAAAATGATTCATACACAATATTCTACAGTTGACCCTATTTGGTCTTCCTAGAACACTACAACAATATAATAAAAAAATAATTAATAATTTTTTACACAAGCTCAGTTAATTCCAAAACATAGAGATAATTTTGACATTTAGCTTAATGTAAGTTCTGAAAAAAAGTAATAACAATTTAGTCAAAAAGTTTTTTTTAAAATAAAGAACAGAACCTATGTCCAAGTGTTTATTATGGTCACACCAAAGTACGTATTAGAAAGGGTTATAACCAATAAATACGATTGTATCAACCATAACTGAAAGGTACAGGATTATCATGCGATTGAGATGAAGAATAATTTAATCCATTATATTTAGTATTCTGATTAACCAAATTACTTCTTTCAATTAATTAATTTTTTATGTAAGGTTTTGGTTGAAATGAAAAGTTAGAGTCCCGAACGGGATTCGAACCCACGACTTTCGGCTCAATACGCTGCTGCTTTAACCACTTGAGACGTGACTTCGATCCACAACCTTACATACCTATACCGAACTTTACATTAAAAGATTAATTAATTTAAAGAATTAAATCTAATTTTAATATAGAAAAAAATTTAATTTAAAAAAATTATTTTTAATTAAAAACAAAATTTAATATACAAAAAAATCTTGGATAATGAAAGCGTACTTGGACGTAAGTTGTTAAGAGTCCAAGTTTGTCCAAAAGGATTTTGATTCCTTTAATCTAAAGACAGATTGGAATAAACTAAATACCACTGTAGATATGTTTTCCAAACTTTCTCTCTATATTATGTTTGGTTTTTTAAAGTTATTACTTTGACCTTGATTATTCAGAAATCGTGAGATGCGGTCTGGTGTGATGTAGGTTTCAGAAAAACATTTTCTTTATCGTGCCAACGTTTCGATCTTTTTTGAGATCATCTTCAGGGCCTGGGATTTACAAACATTGTTTACATTTAACAAATACATAAATAAATGTAAACAATGTTTGTAAATCCCAGGCCCTGAATATGATCTCAATAAAGATCGAAACGTTGGCACGATAAAGAAAATGTTTTTCTGAAACCTACATCACACCAGACCGCATCTCACGATTTCTGAATAATTATCGATTAACGGTCACTAATCACCACACATTTGACCTTGATATTGACAAACTTTGCAAATATGTCCCCTTATATGTGTGTGATGGGTATAGTTATTGTTACATCGAAAGATTATATCTTCATTACTAACGTATATATTGCTTTGTAAGTAGTCTACATATAAATTATTTATTACAAAATTATTTATAACATGTATAAATTTACATACACACAAATTATATTTTGCAAGTGAGGTGTAATCTAATTGGGAAGATTGTTTGTTATTCGGTGGTTATGTTGGTAGTCAATGGAAATATAAACAGCATTATCATAACCTGACATTTTCTATTTCTCATAGAAATGAAATGGCCATGATTTGCCTGACAAGGAAAGCGTGAAAATCTTCCACTTTCAATAATTGCCTCAGACAGATTTCCTTGGAATAAGGCGTATACATGCACCATTATTAGTCAGCTATGATGATGATTTTTGGCCGATGGCTTTTTTCCCTCGATTTTTCTCAATGTGTTAATCATAAGATTATTTTCATATTCATTGATTTTGTGTCCGATTAATCTCAACTTCCCTTGCTTGATGTGTGAAAAAGTTCTTTCGATCTTTGACTCTTCTAGTGTTGCTCTGTTTGTCCAGGAAATTCTCAGCTTTTGTCAAATCGTCTATATTTTGCAGTTTTGTGCTATCCGTCTATTTCCAATATTTTGAGGTTTGATCAGAAGTGAAGTTTTATCACTTCTGATTATGGGCCAACTTAAACTTAAAATAAATATCCTTTTATTTCAACCTCTTTCACAGTTATTTTTGCATTTGGCTTCTATAGTTGTTCAGCAACCCTTAGTATCCGACGAATCGCCCATATTTTGATTGCATCTAGTCTCCTACAAAATTTCACTTTTAAAGCCCATTTTAGTCTAAATCATACGTAACATTTTATAACTTTCTGAGAAAAATATACTGTTCCCAAATTTTGCGAAGTTTTCTTTTGCTTGTGCAACTCTGGCATTGAACTCAATTTGAGCATTTTATCTATTGTTTAATTTTGTATCAAAGAATTTAAAGCTATGTACTTCATCAATTTCCTGTTTGTATAAATGTTATATGTAAATGTTATAACAAGTGTAAAATATTCAGAAATATAAATTGTAATGACCTTTGCCTTCATTAAATATTGAAAGATCCTTGTTAATTTGACCTCAACACTACACACAGTTTAAAATAAATTGGTTAGGAAGGCGATCGCAACTTTTAAAAAGAGATTAATCTATAACGACGCATTCTTAACCGTAAAATTAACTTATCTATATTTTACAACTTTCTTTTGAAAGGCTGAGTTTGATTAACAAAGTTTTGAAACCCGAGCATAATGATGTGACAAAATAACCAGCGCGAGCGTTCTCCCATGTTTACTTTTTCTTACTTTATTACTGACGCGAGTTAAACAGTTAATTTATTATTATTTTTGGCATTTCTTTACGGATTCGAAGTTTTGTCGATGCTGTGAGTTGCAACTGTAGTTTTAGAAAGTTGGTTGGTCTGTGCTTGCATTTTTGTCTTGTTCGGAAAGGAATAAATAGGATTTATTATTTCAAAAAGTAATTTTCAAAAAAATGAATGAAATAAAACAAATAAATCAAACAGTTTGATACATGTACAACTTTAGGTACCTTATTGATTCCATTGTGTTTAAAATAGTTTGAATAAATCAGTGGTGAGGATTGACAGCGTCGAAGAAAGCTGTTTCGGCTTAGGAAAGGTAAATGTCCTAATTCCATTGGCAGGGCTGCTGGGAAAACAGATGTCTGCGTTGATACGGAGCCGGGCATGTTTTATGCAAGAGTTGAAGACGAAGAAAAAGAACTCGGACGCAATGGGCTGGGCTCAGCATTTCTATTTATGGGCCGTTTTCTTTAAAGAACTCCTGGTTCATTGCCCACCGAATCCGAGCAGTTTGGGGTAAAATTATCTTAATGAAGATTAAAAACGAAAACACACAGTCGAAATTCCAGATTAAAGGGTAATTTTTCCCTCTTTCGAATTGCGACCCGAACCCTTTCTGGAGCCGTAAAAAAGACGAAGGGGGTCAAAAACTAAAGGGAAAACTCTGTCCGGTAAAGAAGAATGAGAACGAAATATATCCAACTTTGTCCTACCTTTCGCCAGCATAAATTTATACCCTACTGTGGATTATATACAACGTAGTAACCGTCGTGTAAGATTCAGTTCACAGCTCGGGCCAAATCTTCTGAGCCAAAAAATAGCCGTTAAACTTAAAAGTTAAATGGCGAATTGTGCGCACACGAGAACGTCTTCATAATAAAATTTTATTACAGTTGATGTCAGATGAGGTTTGATGGGAAATGTGGAGATTAAATTAATATTCAACAAATTTGCCAAACTTTGAACTGTATTTACTCCCGTCATCACCAAGGCCAGTACGTTCACAACACAAAATTTATATCATCACAGGTTTATCAATTAATCCAGCTAAACTAGAATTGATAATGTTTAGCAGGAGAAGAACATTAGGTAATTTTAAAAACCCAAAATTTCAGGGCATAGAATTAAAGTTAGTGGATTCAATCAAATTCCTTGGTGTAACACTTGACAGGAAACTTGATTGGAAAGGTCATAATAATAACATATAAAGGAAAGGCACCATATCAATGGTACAATGTAGGAGAATTGTCGGTAAAACATGGGGCATCAAACCATGGGTAGCCAAATGGCTATATACTGCAATTATTCTACCTAGATTCTATTTCGCAGCTTTAGTGTGGAGGAAAGGTCTAGAAAATAAAGGGAATAGTAATAAACTAAGGTCATTTCAAAGACTAGGTTGCTTGACGATGACAGGAGCATTTTCAACTACACCCACCCTAGCACTTGAAATCATAACCAATACCACACCACTTCACATTGAGATTAAGGTCAGAGCACTAATCAGCTGCTACAGATTAATTAGCGAGGGCAGCTGGGATCATAAGTGCAATAACATAGGTCACTCGAAAATCTCTCAACTATTGAGTAAGGTTAACGGTCAATTATTAAGCGTTAGTGATAAAAAGATTAAAACCCCTTCGGGGAAAAAGCACTTTCAGGTAGTCACCCCTTGTGTTTATGATTATAGTCTGGTTGATGACCATCGTAACATAGACTGCTACACAGATGGATCACTTATCAAAGGAAGACGGAGTGGTGCAGGAATCAACATACCAAAATTAGGAATCAGCATCTCCTCCCCTCTTGGCAATAACACCTCCGTTTTTCAAGCGGAAATCTGGGCCATCAATGTGTGTTGTAGAACACTGATGGAAAAATTATTATGGGAAAAGATATTAATATCTTTTCTGACAGTCAGGCTAGTCTTAGGGCATTACAAAAAGATTTGTCAACCTCACGACTGGTGGAGGAAACTATAGATCTTATCAATAGGATCTCTTTCAGGTTTGAGAACAAGGTAACCCTTATTTGGATACCTGCACATAAAGGACACTAGGGCAATGAAAAGGCGGATGGCCTAGCCAAAGAAGGTTCTAGTACTGCGTTTGTTGGGCCACAACCGGTATTACCTCACTCTATGAGCACAGCGAAAGAGAGTATCAGTAACTGGTCTGAAACAATTCCTTTGGAGTGGAATTTATCCCCCGACACAGGCAATCGAAAGAGTTTGTTAAGGCGATCAAACCAGCTGAATCGAAATGGCTATTCTCTATCTCAAGGAAGGGAATTGGGAGGCTGATAGGTATTCTGACGGGCCACTGCCCACTGAGAAGACACCTCTTCGTAATGGGTATCCTACCAGATCCCTTTTGCCGCTTTTGCGAAATAAAAGAAGAAACGGCAAAGCACTACCTCGCAGAATGTGTTAGGTATGCTAGGTCTAGATTTGAAATCTTTGAAGGAGAGGACATCACAAAATCACTCCCCGAGATAAAATGGTCCAAAATCTTGGGGTTTGTGAACAACTCCAAGAGGTTTATGCAGGAGCCGACCAAGTCCCGGAACTTTTAGGCCCTGACTCGTAGAAGAAAGGCCATTCTCACCCGATTGAGCGGCTTGCAGTGAAAGGTTGCTCGAGGTGTCCCACTTAATTAAACGGTATCACTCCTAGGCTCCACATAGAGAGCGCATAAGAATGTCACACGAAATGAGAATTGTTCTTGAGCACGGAAGCTAGTATTTACAGCTCCTGTTCCTTATCTTGCATGGAACAGGGTTGTTTTCTTAGTAATGATAGTTTCTGTCCTTATCGTGTGTTGACAGTGAATGTATTAGCGTAAATGTGTAATGTGATAGAGTCGATGGTGGAATATTGAGTATACCATCGCCCCTCAATTGGGTTTAGTTATACAATATAATATCGAGTACTCCACCGGCCTATTTAAGTGAATGACATGTAAATAGGAAAGATAATATTTAAGAATGGGTGAGAGTGTGAATGGGATTGGATGTAGAAACTGCACGCATTGGGTGCTGAACTGACCTAGCAATTGACAACCTCGTTGGACCGAAAACTGGCCCCATACTGCCAACACCCGGGATAAGGTAGAAAAATGGAACTTTCAAAGGGGTTTGTCGCGATACTATCGAGACGAGGCGGACCAAAACATCCCCCATTATTTTACGTACTGGCACTGAAGCAATTATAAGCCTTTAACCGAGCCTTCTGTTATTGTTAGCAATTGGTGTCCGACCCCGTATCGTTGCCGAACCACAACTTGTTTAATATTGTAGTAACCGCGGAAAGTTTTTGTCTAGTTAGAATTATTTATTTAGCTTAACTACAGTAGATAAAGGCTTTACAAAATTCGATTATCCCAGTAGTAGTGTTGTAAATTTTCCGACGTACACTGGTCACGATTAAGGTTTAATTCGATTCGCCTAGAAAATCCTCCTGGGTTTCAAGCAACACTCCCTTCACCGTGAATTACTAATTGTGTCGAAATGAGGATATTAGGAAAGAAAAGTAACCGCTATTTTGGACAATTCCTTATATTGCAATGTGATGATAAATAGCGAGGAGAAAATATATCGTTAATATTTAACGTTTTTCAGTTTAGCGTAAAATATGTTGTTCTAATGACTAGAGACCGGGTTTTCGTGCAGTAATAATTCAAAACGCCCCAAAAAAAAAATCATTGAAAAATTTAAAACATGGTATTTTATAAAATTTAAACTATTGAACATACAAAATGTCTATTAATAAATCATGATCATAAAATGATAATGAGGTTGTAATTAGAACCAAGAATTAAAATGGTAACATCTCACGACGTGAGATAATGTCTAATTTGAATATGAAAAGACAATGAGCAGATTTTTTTTTGTCCAATTTGCATAAAGACTGTAAAAACGGGAAGTTTTATCATTCTCAACGTTAAACTGAAAGCAAAATATTTTTTATACAGACGTCAATATTTCAGGAGGTAATCCTACATGATAAATTGGACTAAAAAGTCTTTACTGCACAATGCCCGAATCTCATTTGTATGCGAGGCATTTTACTTTTCAGTTTATTACAACCTTTCTCAACTTTATTCCATAACGTCACCAGTATCTCATAAAAAGTTAATCAAACTGTAAATTAGTCTTTTCCAATGGAAAGCGCATTGAAAACCCTATTAGGATAATTTGAGTTTTTTACTTTAACAATAGCAAACCGAGTACAAAATGATTAAAAACGCGTTTACCAATTGCCAATGTTCTTGTCTAAATTTTAAATAAGATTGTCTTGGTTCTACAAATACTGACAGATATGGTGTTTACAGAAATGTCTTCACTATTAACGAGCATTAAACACTTACTTAATTTCGTGATTGTCAGTTATCATCAATGCACAATTAATAATTAATCACTAGCATAATTAATACATTTCAAAGGGTTTAAAAACTTAGTAATTAACATTTAGAAATATGTATTAATAAAAACAATTGTAATTCAAAGTTAACAAAAAAGGCTCTATGGTAGAAAATGGAGCTTAAAAAGAAAACAAAAACATCAAACAAATAAATTAAATGTTCAAACTAATTTCATTTTTTCAAGCTTTTTGTTTTTTCATACGTACAATTTTGACTCAAAGAATTGTTTTTTGTTCACTTGGCGTTACTCGTATTTTGTATTAATAGAAAGTTCAAAATCTTAATATCTAATTGTTTGAGCAGTTTGTAACTGAAATATCAATTCTTTTGAGCAATTAAACGTTAATTTTTTATAATTGGCTATTGAGAAATTAAGCAAATAATGCTGTTAGGGTCGACATTTCTGTAAGCACCTTATCTGTCAAGTATTTACGCAACAATGAACCCAAAAAGAACTCAATCCGAGCCAAATTGGAGTTCAACAAAGCTGTGTATTAGGACCAGTCCTATAATCGTTTTTCACTAGCGATCTACTGGAAGAAAATACCACCAAAATACGTTCTGATAGTATTGAATCACTTCTAAATACTAATAGTGAAATCATTTCTGTACCCTGAAGCCTGTGTGGACTTATAAGACTTATTGAACTCCAAAGGTTTGTCACTCCCATATGTGCTGACCCAGCGGGGTTAGGCTCCTAGGCTGCCAGTTTAGGTCCTTTCAGCCCCCAGCGCATTCAAAATATAATCTAGCCTAAAACTAACATCTTCATTGTAATCACGCAAATAAATGTATTTTTTTAAAAACTTTTTATTTGTTTTTTTACAACTGCATTTTTCGACGCAACAAGTAAAACAGATAATATTTACATATAAAATTATTAACGGTAGCGTGAAAGCTTGAACAATTACCATCCAGTGATGGTAGCCGTTAGTTAATCAATATTAGTGAGATGTACTCCATCGTAGGAGACCGATGTCAATTGTTAAGGTTGTCGCGGGGCTTCAATCTTCTGTTGGGATTATTAGGTAAGTGTTGGATGACAGGTTTTTGACGAAAGGGTTCGGATGGTGAAGTAGTTTGGAATGGAACGTTGTGTAGCGGGATTGGGCTAGCTCGGTAACAAAAGGGACATTTAGGTCAGTATGGATGGTGTGATTGGATACATAGAAAGGGGGGCTGTACTACTGTTCTGAGGATTTTTGATTGAAGGGATTGGATTCGATTGAGGTTGGAACGCTTAGCAGTACCAAAAAGTTCAAGTCCGTATGTCCAAATGGGGGCCAGGAGGGCAATGGGTTGGTGAGAGTTTTGATCGTCTGTCGAGTAGTCGTTTAAGCATGAAAAATCGTACATTACAGTCTGTGCGCTTAAGTCGTGTATGGGGGTTCCATGTCAGTCGTTTGTCCAGGTAGAGTCCGAGGTACATGGTTCGCAATTGGGATGGGTACGTTGTTGAGGTATACTGGTGGGAGTGTTTTCTTGTTTAGAGTAAATATTATGTTCGTTGATTTGGTTTCATTGATCTTGATTCTCCACCAACGGAGCCAGCATTCTAGGGCGTTTAGGTGATTTTGAAGATTACGGGAAGCAGTGACAGGATCTTTATCAGGATAAAGGATTGCGATATCATCGGCAAAGGTGAAGGTGATAGTGTTAGGTTGCGTAGGTAGGTCGGAGGTATAAATTGAATAAAGGAGAGGAGCGAGCACGCTCCCCTGTGGGACACCTGCAAGTCTAGGATGGATAGGAGACAATAATTTTTTGTGGGATACTTGGAAGTAACGATCGTTAAGATAGGATTTTAAGATAAGGTAATAGGTTGCTGGTAGGATGTTCTTGAGCTTCCACAGCAGCCCAGAGTGCCATACTCGGTCAAAGGCTTGGTGTATATCCAAGAACACACCCGGGCAATACTGTTTTAACTCAAGGGATGTGGAAATAACGTCGATTATGCGATGTGCTCGTTGTACAGTTGAGTGGCAATTCCGAAAGCCGAATTGGTGATGGGGAATTGTGTTTGTAGAAATTTCCTTGGTCAAGTGGTTCAATAAGAGCTTTTCCAGCATTTTGCCAATAATGGGCAAAAGACTGATGGGTCGGTAGGAGCTAGGAAGGTGATTTGGTTTCTTAGGTTTTGGGAGCATCCTGATGGAAGAAAATTTCCAACAGGTGGGGAAATGGGTTGTACGTAGGACAGCGTTGAATAGGTAGGTTGTAAAGATAATGGTTTTTTTAGGTAGTTGGGATAGGATGATGGGAATACGTTTTCTATAAGGAGCCAAGGCTTGACAGTTTCTGAAAGTCAGCAACCGAAAAAGAAGAGTAAAAATATATATTTTGTAATACATGTTCTATTATCTCGTTTATTATTTGTGAAAAATCTGCACAATTATTTGACTGAAAAACTATAACCCGACGTAATTAAATTAAACTACAAAAACAACAACACTATCACATATTAGGTTTGGGATTAAGTTAGATTGTTAATCAATTTTCCGACCTTTGAGAACTGGCTAAAGAAATTATGTGAAAGCCTATCACAGTCATTATAAAAATAATGGTTAGGTTGTAATCCATTTTTAAAATTCTGAATTAATTGGTTTTGTTTTGTTTAAATGGCGATTTATGCCCCACCTGTTAGCGAAAGAAAGATAGTCCAAGAAGAGTGTAAAACAAAAAATATTACACGTGTTTTAACTTTCGACATCCGCATAAATTCGCCCTGACCCCAAAAGCACCATATATACGTTTTTATTTAGCAAAAAAGGGGCAGGAAAATTATTTTTATTTATATTTGAAAGGCGGCTAGGGTGTTGGGGATGATTTGTAAGGGAGCCGTCGAGGGGTTGCAGCGTGCGGTATGGCCGGCGGGTTGGAAGGGGGCGGGTCGGTAGGTAAAGTGATTCCAGCGAAATGTATCCTCCAATGCCTAAGGAAATATATTTGTGAGGGATATTTTTTCTCCCTTTTATAGTCGAAACCGGACAGAGATATCTCCTACACGTTCTTCTCCTTAGTAAACAGTCGTAAAAGTTCAATAACGTATACAGCCACCGACTACAGCTTGTCTTCAACACACATTCTCCCTATATTTCAATTTCTCCCACAGCGGGCATCCTGCAATTCTTTATAGCCTTTGTAAATTTTTCACACGTTCCCCGCAAATTGGTTTCGAATCAATAACTTCTTCCTTTTGCCTTGACTTTCTCTTTTTACAAATTTATTTTGTTATCAATATTTTATTGTTATTATCTAATGTCTCCATCAAAAATAAAATAAATAAAAAAACGCTCTCCTTTCTGCACTAAAACAATGCATTTTATTTTCAGTGATAACACGTATAAATGCATTTAAAAAAAGTTATAAAAATACGAATATATTCTTTAACATTTTATTAGGTTTCGTGGTCCGCTTGACCAAATAAATTCTTTTCAATTAATTAAGGTTTTGGTTGAGATAAAAAGTGGTTGAAATATGGAAAAACAGAAGGGAGAATTTAAAAGATGGGGTTGAGATGGGAAGTTAGTGTCCGAGTGGATCGAAGTCACGATAGCTCAAGTGTTAGAGCAGCGGCGTCGGGAACAGCACTATCCAAATATACACACGCTACGAAACATAATTTTGACTTCGATGGAGTCAAAATTGTGGCTTCAGAACAAAATACAGGTCGTAGACTTTTGAGGGAAATGATATCTATTCATCAAGATAACATGGCTTGTAATTTAAAAACAGATTTGAATAATTTAAGTGTGATATCCAGTGGGATTCTAGAAAAAGATAAGGTCTCTCTCAAAAGATCGTAACACTACTTGCGTACATATTTATTTATTTATTTATATATTATAACAGGCTGTGATAACATAGAATTACCAATGTGTTAGGAATTAAAATCTTGTTTTTAAAAATTGTGGGAAATGATTGTTATCAGTAGGTGATAGTGTGGGGAACCTCCCACCTGATAACGTGATAAACATAATTTTCTAGTCAAACGCCTGTGATATTTATGTACCAAAAGAATATTATTTGTTAATTAATTGTTACTGGTTTAAAAAATGCCTATATATGTAAGGGGCTGTTAAGAAGAGGTTTTTATTTAATTATTTATTATATATGTATATAGTTTGTATATATACATATCGTAAATACATGTGTTTAAGTTTTGTCTTTGTATCTGTAAGTAACAAAAAACTGATATTTTATAACTATTTATACAATTTATAACTATCTAAATGATTATGTCCCTATGTCTCTGAAGATCCCCTGAAGAAGGCAATAAAACTTGTCGAAAGCTTGGGCGTGGATATAAAAACATTGTGTGTTTGAAGACCACAACCCGAATCCCAATCAACATAATAATATTTTAAGGCTTTCTCTTGAGATCTTTGCGATGTTGAACCTGTAGTTTAGTCGCTCATTTTGGGCAAGATAGTCTTTCTGTTTTGGTCTTCGGATCATTTCGGTTTTTCACCATTAACAGCAGCGTGTTTGTGTGTATATGTAAACAAATAAGTTTTTCTACATTCAATTTAGTAAAATATGATCATTGTGAATTTCGGGAACCGCTCAGGCCGAGTGTTAGGGCATCCGATTCTTATTTGACAAGCAAGTGGTTCTGGTTTCGAATCCCGGTAAAGCCAATGGAATTTTAATCGATAATAAAATATTGTAAAGTGGTAGCTTGGTACTAAATTCCTTTTATATTTTCAAAAGAACACTACTGATAACATCTTTCAATTAATTAATCTTTATGTAAGGTATTGGATGAGATAAAAAAGCCAGTGCCACGAGCGGGATTCGAACCGACGACCTTTCGGCTAAATACGCCTCTGCTCTACCACTTGAGCTATCGTGACTTCGATCCTCTCGCACACCAACTCTCCATCTCAACCTACAACCGTTCGAATTTTCCCTCCTGTTTGCCATTTTTATCTCAACCAATACCTTATATAAACACTAATTAATTGAAAGATGTTATCTGGTCAATCGGACCACGAAACCTAATCGACTACTGATAACAATAACACACAAACTCATCAATAAAGGTGATGGAATAACGAATGTCTCACGATCTCCAAATAATCATTGACTAACGGTCACTAAACACCACACATTATTATTATTACTATCAAATGTTTTCTGTTCGAACTAGACTCTTATGATTTAAAAAAAGGCGCCCGTGGCCGCAACGATTTAAGAATTGACACGGCGCTCATCACTGTACAATAAAGGTCCCGGGTTCGAATCCAGCGGCCCTGCATTCGACCATACTTACAAATGGGCTTTTTTCCAAAAACACCGGCATCCCGAGAGTTGATAAGATCACTGATGTGGCGAACCGTGGGGGGGGGGAACTATCCCATGGACAGTGGCCATAATGATCGGAAATAAGCATATTTGTTATAACACATTAAAACTTTGCAAATTTAACAGCTATCAACGTTACTTCGTACACTGCAAGGCTACGAGTAGCGCACAGTAAAATTTGGAAAAAAATTGTAACCTTCCTTTTAGACGTTTTTGATCATTCGGGTCTGCTAATCCTCGACGGTCTGGCCATTTTATATTAATGAGGATTTAGTTGTCTTATCTGTCTAACGTTCTCGATTTGTTACTTTACAAAATAACACACCAATCACTGAAGACCAATTACGAAATGCGTCTGTCCACACTTTACCAACGACCCAAATTGTTAAACATAACGCAAACCAATAAAATTTAATTTAACCTTTAACCTTTTAAGGAATGTCAAATAAAACTTTAATGAGACTGGAAAAATATTGTAGCTTTAAAAAGTGAATAATTATTTATTTAGAAATCGTGAGATGCGGTCTGGTGTGATGTAGGTTTCAGAAAAACATTTTCTTTATCGTACCAACGTTTCGATCTTTATTGAGATCATCATCAGGGCTCAAAGTGTTTGTCTTCTGTGTAATTGTGTCATTCTTGCGTGTCGTGTCGTGAGTGCAGTTTTTTGCTGAAATGCAGACAACACAAGGTATTTCCTAGGGCACTCTCGACACGACACGCAAGAATGACACAATTACACAGAAGACAAACACTTTGAGCCCTGAAGATGATCTCAATAAAGATCGAAACGTTGGCACGATAAAGAAAATGTTTTTCAGAAACCTACATCACACCAGACCGCATCTCACGATTTCTAAAATAAATATCGATTAACGGTCACTAATCACCACACAAAGTGAATAATTTTAATTTGGTCGTTTCTGATATTTGCTAACCATTGACGGTTTTGTCTTTCGACTCGTTTCGGCATATCACTGCCTCCAGTGGCTTCTCTGCGTGTTATTCTGTCAGTTTTGTCCCTTTTACCTGGATAATGTTGTAATGTGCCTTCAAACAGACTGATGATGATAATTGCATACGACCTAACTTTTGTTTTAATTCACCAGCAAGTTTCCTCACACGACAATATTTTTAAAGATATTCTTTTTCGTATTAGACAGCTGAATAATATTATATTTAATTATATCTGATCGGATCAATAAAGTTTAAGGCCCTCCCTTCTTTTTTAGAATATTAATTTACCTGACATTAATTAGAGCTATTTATATAAGTTTGGCTTTAATGTAAGCCAATATCATTTCATTCTCGTTGTTCATAAAAATAGCCTTTTGCAATGACGAATATTCTATCCACATAACAACGAGAGCGCTGTCTATGAATGCCTAAGAAGGTCAAGCATAAATTTTTGAATAGAAAATCTTATCACTGTAGTGATCGTCCTAAGTTTAAAATTACCCGATAATCTCGTTGGACTACACCACATTTATTTTTACGATTTGTTTTCAAAGTTATAACACAACGATCCACGACTTAGATAGACAAAAGATATGAAAAGTTTATTTTACAAAGTCCCTTAGCTTTCATACTGTACATCAAAGAAACTGTCATAAACGCGGACAACGTAATTTATTATTATTTATTATCTTATTATGTAAATCCGCAGAAAGATAAGATTAGAATTGTAATAACGACTCGTGATAATGTCTATCTTGCAGCATGTCAAACGAAACTGTGTTAATGTTTTACTGGTGGACCGCCTACGGAATAAAAGAAAAATATTTTATTATGGCAGCTTTTAACCACTATTAACAACTAAACGAAATATAGTTGTTATTTATTTATTAAAGTAAAATTATTTAATTAGCAAAAAATGAATTGATGTAGTGGAATCAATTAATTAAAGATACCCGCAATAGTGACTAGAAATATAGTTTTTCCCATCAGAAAAACACAAGATTCATATTTCATTTGTAGAACTGCCCAGAATGTTTTCTGTTTCACCCACTCCGCGACAGATTATTATTTGCCCGGCTACAGGAAAATTATTTGTACAAAAAACATTTTTGGCAACGGAAAATGTAAATACACTAAATATTTATTTAAAAAATGAAACTGGAAGATTTGCATGTTATAAGAAGTCGAACGTATAAGATGAAGAATCAGACTATAGTACTTCTGTGGGTAAGGAGAAAAAGTAGGTAGGTCATAAAAATAATTTTACAGGAGAGCGATGTTAAATATTCTATTGTTTTGTAGATTTATCGACCTACTTATGCAGATAATGTTCTCTTAGTTGTTATCAGAGATGTGATCTAAGAAAAATATTTTTAATTTTTAATCCTCGTCTAGCTTTCGGCACTTTATTGAACCTTCTTCAAGGATCTACAAAAGTACATATTATACAATGTTAATTTTGGGCGATTTACATTTCAAAACTTTTTATCGTTTATTTCGTGTGGGAGGATTCCACATCAGATTTGTCAATATGTAGGTAGAGCACCTTGTCCGCAGTTGGGAGGAGTGTTTGATCGAAGTAGACCCAGAGGAGGATTCTTTTTGCCAGAGAGTGAAGGTTATGTGACTGGAGTTTTCCGGGTTAAATTTTCTTCTTTCTGTTCACACCATGAATCCAATAATGTGAGCTGTTGTTTGAAGATTTCTAGTGGAAATGGGTTCTACTACTGATATTTAAATTTTTTTTGTTATTTTAATTTTGTCGAATGTAGGAAATAAATGAAAGAAAATTAATCTGCTACTACAAACGTTTAAATAAAGACCTGGCCCTACAATAGCACAAAGTTAGAAAATTTGACGTTTGATCGTTAGTCTGTATATAACATATTACTACCATGATGTATAACGTATATAGTATACATATTTGAGAGTTTTGGAAAAAGGCGCCAGCCTGAAAGAGGGCGCCACAAAAAGATAGTTTTCGCAGGGAAAAAAACCTCTCGGTTGAAAAAAAAAGGATTTTTTTAGCTCTCTTCTCTCTTGGATCGACCACATGAATACGAGCTTTTGATTTCTGGTCTTTCCAAAATTTAAAATTTAATATTTCATATTTCAGCTGAGTGTAGATTGTGAGTAGAGACTTGTATCATAATTTTTATTATTTGTTAATTAATGTATATATGTTTTCTATTCTTTTTTTTTAAATTACAAGGATTAACTTTTATTTAAATTTTGTTTTTTATTTTCTTGTTTATACCTTTTTTTCTGAGGAGATCCACATAGTTACTGTAGATAGCAATATCTTATAGCAATAAGATCTATTCAGTTTCCTTTATTACTTATTTTATTGAAGGTGCCGCTGTACTTGTTTTGTGGTTTAGTAGTATCCGATCATCTGTCTATTCTCGTTGTATTGGTCAATCACTAAATAACACACAGACGAACCACTGGAGACTAATGGCAAGACTTAAAAACTCAACTGCATTGGATTTCATATAAACTGGAAACCTTTTAAATTTATCTCAACCAGCCTTTCATTTATATGAAATATAGCTGTAATAATGAGAGAATACCGTAAATATTTGAAAAATTAATTATTTCGCCATTCTGGTCTGCTTCCAAAAGTTCAAACTATCGGTTTATGACCAAACCTTTGAAAAATATTGCAAGTTAATAGTAGCATTCTTTTCTGTAATTACACCATTGAAGAATGTTATACTTAAATATCTAGTCGGATCATTTAAGACCCTTCCTTCTTTTATTAAAGTATGATTAATATACCTGTCGTTAATTAGGGTTATTTTTGGACGTTTGGCTTTAACATAAGGCAATATTATTTCATTTTTGTCTATAATTATTCTTTCAGAAAGAGAAAAATATTCAGTCCAATTAACAGGAAAACTGCGAGGGCAATATCTTGGCGTCTCTGATTATTTGTCTTACTTTTCTGATTTGTTTTGTCACAAAATAACTCATAGACAAACCAATAAGAATACCGAAAGGCCCCTGGTAGGACCATATCAGCGACCAAAGTAATTATTAAATGAAACAAAAACCCTAACGAAAAATTATAACTAAATACTTTAATTTGTGTAATGGTACTGGTAGAAAATTATGGAATTTTTGAAAATACGTGTAGTTGATCGTTTTCGTTCATTCTGGTTAGCGTATCCTCATTTTTTTTCAAAACCTTTTACAGAAAAAAATTCGTTACTGCACCACTTGAGTGTGCTATTGTCAGTTGTTTCCATTCAGTACTTTTGTACCTTGTATCAGTCAAGGAGGCTAAATGTCAGAATGATAGGAACCGACCAAATTACAAACTAATCGCACCACAGATCTCAAGAAAAACTCTCACAAAAGTTTTGTTTGGGCTTTTTTAAGAAAAAAATATTTTTGGCAGGATGTAAATAGTGCATTGAATTTGTTAGGTAAAGGCATAAGGTTTTTGGTGGTTGTTTTCAATAAATCGTATATCAAGATTACTGATCTATTGTACAAATAAGTACAAAAATGAAAGTTAAATGGTATGTTAAATACTAAAAAATAAAAGGCATTTGCGCCAAAAGTGCGGAGTATTTTCACTGTTAATTTAAAAATAGCCCTCTTCATGTACATTTGCAACAGAAACAAACAGGTTTAACCAAACTAATTAAAACTTAACCATTAGCGTTTCATCCCTGGGTTTAGCCGGAAGGTAAACAATGTCGGCCGTTGCGGAAGAGTAGTTCGATCTCTCTCAAACGTCTGGTTCCCCCTTCAGTCAAAAATCCCTAGGATTAGGTCCTTGGAAGCTCTTCCTCCCGCGATTATCCCACCTCCTCCCCCATTTAATCCCTTCGGGCCTGGGGGCAGAAAACGAAAAGCCAACTGGAACAACTTGGAATGACCCTCTTGAACTTTCTCGCCCTTGGGCCTTTACCCTGGGCAAAACGGAAAACGCATCTCTCAAGGGGGGAAACGACAGGCAAAATGATCATATTTTGGTTTGGAAAAAGGGGAGGAGAAAAAAACCCTTTCAAATTTAACTTTATTTTTTCTTCGATCTAACTTCGTATAGACAAAGTTGTGGATTTTCCGTAATGTATCACCATTCGAATATCGGCGTGACACGGGTGAAATATAGGTCGGAAGGAAAACACCGAAGAAGGACAGAGTTACGGGCGGCTTGACCTGGGCCACACAAACCCAAACAGTCGCTTGTCTCAGATCCTCATCGCGTCACGAACCCCAGAAATTACTGCAGAATGTCACGGAATCGTAAGCACAACTCCATTACCTTTAATATTCCGCTCCAGTCTAATTGACATTAAATCATCACTACGCTCCAGTATTCTCACCGGCGGTTCAATAACTCCTAATGTCATTCTGAACTCAAACAAATAAAAGTTTCACTAGAAAGTCACGCAAATCCGTTTTTATATAGAAACTTAGTAGTTCATTAACAATATTTGAACACATGGCTAACCGTAAAACGAATAGAAAATAAATATAAAACAAATCTATCCAGAAAAAATAAAATTTAAAACTTAAAACAAAATTCAATGTATGTTTAAAGTGTTAAATAGCACATCTCGACGAGGAATGTTTCCATCCAAAGGGAAAGTTTGATTTAAAAATGCAATTTATTTTCCGTTCGTTGGCGGTGCCGGCTGACTGGTTGAAGGCCTCAATTTCCTGATTCCATCGCTCGTAAATTATGTAAAGTTTACAATTAATGACTAGCCACCCATGCTATCGTCTAATGAAACAAAAATTAATGGGCTTCGGTTCATTTGAAAGGACGAATCCGCTAGAACGAAATGAACGATTCCTCAATAAAACAATAGGGAAATCACTTTTTTTTAAATGGCTTTATGTTCTATGCATATTAGCCAATGTCAGATAATAGTTTTGAAGGGGAAGGGTATCGTGAAAAAAGGGCCAGAGGCGACGGCGGGAATTGAACCCACGACCGCGGGGTCTACGAGCTGAGAGTCTCTCACGCTAACCACTCGGCTACCGAGGCCCCCTTTATTCACTTTCTACACTCATAAAGTTTTACAATCATAAATAATATGACAATGCAATTTTTTCACCATATTTGGATAGTTTAATTATATTATTATGTCAGTTTTGTTGCAAATAGAATTTGACAATATGTCGAGATTTGAGGACTGATAAACCTCAGCTCCATTGATTTTAGGTATGACAAATCTTGCGTTTTTGTCGTCAAAAGCACAACAATATGTCGAATTTTAATTGATAAATGTAAACCAAAAAACTAATAACCCAACCTCACTGAAGTATGCTTAAACATTTAAAGAGAGACAGATATCATCAGACAACATACTACCTTGCACTTCTTATATAAAAACACCACATTCACGGCAGAAACCAAACATAATAACATCAAATTCCTTGACTTGACTATGAAAACAACCGAGAAAAAACTCCGATTCAAAAAATAAAGAAAACTAAGAGTATCGAATTTGCCAAGCTGGCGATTCTGGATTTGAATCCCGTTATAACAAGTATTTGTAAAAATTTACAATTATATTTATATGAGTTATGGAAAAAGTAATGTAAATTCATTGACCCCTTCTGTACGACAGGCATTGTTTTATTTACTGACTTGACATATAAAGAAAACCAACAGCAGACATCATAAAAGCTGTTACAAACCACCCACACAAATCCAAAAGGAGTAACAGACAGATTAAAGTTAAAGAAGCACTGTGTTATAAAAATGGACTACAAACTATCAATAAACAAAGGATAAATTATAAAGGAACCATAAGAAAAACTCGAACTTCGCACTCGAATATTTGCTTAGTAAATGCATTGAATCATAGGCCTCTAACGTAACCCTAATCTTACATAACATAATCCGTATCTAATCGTAACCCTCACTGTTCATAATCCGACCAGTCACTAACAGTAACCCTACCTAGTAGACTAACCACTTCAAACATGACCTAATCCACCCAAATCCAACTTGCCAGTCTGCAATCGTAACCTTTGATAACAGGCATATAGTCGAGACGCTTACCCTACATAACCCACCCTGCCTCTAATTGTAACCTTACAAAGTAGCCTTACTCCTCCCCCTAAATATCAAAATTAGTAACTATAAAGTAGTTAACCGTAAACCTAACATTAATTAACTTAAACGTATCTATGAGCATTTTACAGTAACTCAAAATCGGTGTCGCAAAAATGGTCACGCAAACAAATTTGTACAGATTTTTGAAGAATAGTAAATATAATTATTAATACTGAATAGAAAAATGTCTTAATTAGAAAGAGTGTAATAAAACGTAAAACACCAAACATCTCCCATGTGACGTCTTTTGACATAACAAATTCTATTAACTAACAAAATCATTCTGGATCACCTAAGTATATAAAATATGTACAGACAGACATTAAAATTTCAGGAAAAGTAGACGAGCACTGTACATCCTAATGGCTAAAGAAACAAATTGTTTGAGTTTAATTAAAGTATGTAACATTCTTGGCTTGTGAGTCGTATCCTATTTGTACTGGTATAAGGCTTAAAAACCTCACACAAAATTTATTCCTACTTGGATGAAGGAAAAATTTAATAAAGAGTCTCATTTTGAAAACAATTGAAAAATGTAGACTCCTTTATTATACAACAATACAATAAAACTTTCCAACAATGAATTTAAATTAAAACTGCTTAAAATGTCAACAATAAATTGTACCTGGTGCAAGGTTTTACCCCTTCCCCTATCAATTTGCATTGAAGAAACATTTGTTAAATAATTTCAAGAAAATAGAGTTAAGATAAAAAATAAAATTTATCATAAATTATTTTGTATGTTTTTGTGTGCTAGAAAAGAAACAATAAAAGAATTACATGAATTTTTCAATTTTGTAAAATTGTATATTATAGAAACGTCTTTCGTAATACTTTATATGGCAATGCTTTCCAAAATTATTTATAATTTAGAGTTTAAATTGTAATTTAAATTACAAAACTTACCTTGATGTATCATTTAGAAAATTTAGGGTCCTTTAGCGAAGGAGCGGGAATTGCAGGGTTTAATTACTTTATAGCGTTTTACATTTCATAAATAAGTACAAAAAGGAAACCCGTGATTAAGTTCTAAAAATGTCACTCTTAAGAAACTAATACTTTTGGAATTTAAGGTTTAATAACTCCGCATCACTGACCCCCTTACTCAGTAATGACCTCCTATCAATTTTCATTGCATGTTGTATGTTTTTCCTTTTCGAAAGATCAACGCGTAACAACTGGCATTCACAATATATTTAAATTTATTTATAGGTTTAGGATAAAGACAAGTAGTCTTTTACTTCTACTTATTGAAGTTTTGTAAGAACGTCTGTTTAATTTTGCGAATATTTTCAAATATACACAACTATCTGTTCTGAGTTTACATTTCTCCCAAGGATTAGAAGGAACCTTCTTCAACTAAGGACCCTCTAAGGTAAATCTATCAGTGGCGTAGACAGAACGCGCCAATCAACCCTACAGACACCCCTTTCTCACGGTTACTCTTCTCCACACGAAGAAACCTTTATTTACGCCCATCCTTTTCTTCATCGAGACAGTTTTATTGGCCATCCAATTAACCCTTGCCCTAATGATATTTGTAACTGACCTACGAATAATTTAAATCCTATTTCCTCAATCAATAAAAAACATTGAAAGTGTAATAATTGGTGGGAGAATTGGCGTCCTTCAGGTTCACAAGGTTTTTATGGCTAGTACAAAATATAAAATTTATTAAGTGGAAATTGTATAAAAGGTGTAAACTCGATGTTTTTCACCTTTACAAACGTGCTTTGTTTTGAACCGAATGCAATTTGCATCTATATGAATGAAAAATGTGGTGTTGCACTAACAAAACTATTTGTTTTATTTGGTATATATACATCCGCTAACAATTTGTCCCCTTTTGATGACAAATTATTTGGTTACTCTGTTTTGCATAAGGTCATATGTGAATGTAAAATATACATATAAAAATACAACTGAGAAATATCCAACTTTGCCAGTTTAGCCCGAGAGGCCTGCTGCCTTGCAGTTTAGGAGGAAGCCTTGGAAGAACTCATTTATTCTTTATATATCTTTATTATTCTTTATTATTATTCTTTTACTGGAACTGTACAAGCAAATTTTATTTTGTTTTTACTGTAGAAAAAATTGAATACATTTTCATTTTTCAACAGTGAATTTTATAATTGTATTTTTTAAATACAGAAGGATTTGTCGGAATTCATTTTTTCAACCTTTACGTTGCAAGATACGAAATAAATTCTTTCAGAGCTTACGAAGAATATCGTTATAAATTAAGAGGGAAATTAAGAGAATCGCGCCAGAGATCTTTTGAACACATGGTGCTTGTTTGTCTTATGGTGCGTTGAAAATAATATGATTATTGGGAGATCATGAGATGCGTCTGGTGTGGCATAGGTTTTAGAAAAACATTTTCTTTATCGTGCCAGCGTTTCTATCTTTATTGAAACCATCTTCAGTACCTGGGATTTATAAACATTGTTTAAATTATACAAATACATGTAGGATTATCTAATTATCTCCGTCTATATAATCCTGAAAGGATAGACAGGCCGAACTATTATCCATTTTTTCTCATTGTCCTCCATTCATCTCAAAGAAGCCGATTCCTCATATAAAAATGTCTTTCTATCCCGACTTCCTTCCCCACCCCTTCAAAATCCAATGTACATAAACATCAAATGTTAATATCTCACTTGCACTCTCAAAACGACAACAATAATGATACATCTCACATCTCCACAGAAAACAAACAGTATAATACTTTAATAACACAGTACAAATACTTTGATTGAATCTAAAATTTCTAGCAGTGTATAAATTCATTTTTTCTCACATCCTACATGAATTTGTATAATTTAAACAATGTTTATAAATTCCAGGCTCTGAAGATGATCTCTATAAAGTTTGAAACGTTGGCACGATAAAGAAATTGTTTTTTTTTTATTTACGTCACACCAGACCGCAACTCACGATCTCCAAATAATCATTAACTAACGGTCAGTAACACCACACAAAATAATAATATGGAAGAATTCAACGTAAACTTGTATTTATTGCATACACTCTTTCTCTCTATCTTTCCCACCCTTTTCTTTTGTTGCTCTCCTTTCTCTGTCTTTCTGTTTCTTTCTCCTCTCTTAAGTGGTTACATAAAGCGATCAATCGTAGTCTCTCTGTCTCTCTCTCTCTCTCCTTTTTTTTGTCACTCTCTTTCTTTCTTCCTTTCTCTCTCTCTCCCTTTTTTTGTCAATCTCTTTCTTTCTTCCTTTCTCTCTCTCTCTCTCTCTCTCTCTCTCTCTTTTTTTGTCAATCTCTTTCTTTCTTCCTCTCTCTCTCTCTCTCTCTCCCCCTTTTTTTGAAAATCTCTTTCTTTCTTCCTTTCTCTCTCTCTCTCTCTCTCTCTTTCTCTCTCTCTCTCTCTCTCTCTCTCTCTCTCCCTCCCTCCCTCCTAATAGTGGTTATTAAGTCTAGAATAATAACAACGTCATTTACAAGAAAAAATGCATTAATACATCATTGGACGAATAATATGATCGAACGGTTCGATAATTTCAAAATAGTCTTTTAACCAAGCATTTGGTTATTTAGTTCTAACGTACTTTTTATCATAAATATTTTATTCAAATTTCTTTTAAAACGAAGACAAAAATTAAGTTTCTTAATTTTCTCTTTTTCGATTCATAAAGAACACTTTTTATTCATCCGTTTAAATAAAAATATATAATATATGTCTGAATTAAAAGGATACCGAGTAGATTTCAGGCAGTATTCTTCTAAAATGTCAAGCCCGGGAAACCTAATTAGGTTACCAGCCCCTGCTTTTAAGCACCGCAATAAACTTTTCCTTTGAATGCTACATCTAAAAACTGCATTGAGACACGAATAAATTGGTTTATATGTGTACTTAATTTACTTGAGAAGTTAACGATTTAAATCCGTGTACTTCATTTTAAAAACTATACAATTCATGTTAAAAGGATATACATAGTAACATACTTTGTTAAATAGTGAAAAGAAATACATACAGTAGCAATATTAGACTAAATTTTATCGAGTTTTTTGTTTTACTAGTGATTATATTTGATCTTTTAAGTTCCTTAATTGTTGTGAATTTATTTGGTTTTAAAGTATGAATAAAGAAAGATAGCATTGTTTCAGTTAAAAGATATCAACACTAATTGAACAATTATTACAATGTATGTAAGTCTAGACCAATATAAAATCCATTTATTAAGGAGGTAAATTTCCATTTTTTTTATGCACCGTGGGATTTTGAATTGGGCCGATTTGGATCCGTCTCGTTTCAAAGGAAGTGAAGATGAATATTTGAAGAAGAGGCGATAGGTTTAGTTGTATTGCCGCGAACCCTTTTGATGGTAACTTCCCTTTCTCAACTGCTCTTCCCCACCTAAAAACCCATTTTGGTGAGGAATTTCTCAGGCTTTGCTCAGGCCAACGCGTTTCCTCTGGGACGATGAATAAAAGATAGTAGCGATAAAGAGATACGGGGAAAAGAGAGTTTTTCTTTCGCCCGCCAGCCGGCGCCGCCGCCACCCCATTCGCGCTTAACCAAAGGGTTGAATCTGATTTCTATTATCACCTTTCAACCCTAGCAGAAACAATTTTATTTATAACAACTATGGAAAATTAGCAGCTAAATGTAACGTGTAAGCAATTGAATATTTGGAAAGTGCATTTCAAAGAAAACCAGCGCTATGTGTTTATTCGTTCTAAATACACTGACAGGCAAAAAATTTGCCTTGTAATAAAATTTGATTTGTATATATTTTTATACATTAATCAAAATCTCACGTTTTTTAACGTTTAATAATTTTTTTTAAAAATTTTAATTAACATTTCAATATCGCGTATTTCCTCTTCCTTACATTACACCCCGAAGAAATGTTTTCTACCTATCTGGGAAAGTCTCTTTGCTGGAGGTTCACGAAGAGTTTTTTCAAGATCGTGGAGTGTATCAGGCAGTGATGGACGTGCTCGTCTTTTGAGGTTATCCCATAAATGTTCGATGGGGTTCAAGTCTGGAGAACGAGCTGGCCAGGCTAAGACCCTGATGTTTTGCTGTTGAAGGTACGTTTGTACTATGCGACCGGGTATTATCGTGCATCAGAATATAATTATCGCTGATTTCATTGAGGGTAGGCAACGCGTGATTTTCCAAAAATTCATACACATAGCGAGTGGCCGTCAAAGACCCTCCACGAACAACAACCAACACTGTGCGACTCTCTATTGAAATTCCCGCCCACATCATCACTGAGCTACGTCGAAGAGGTTGGCTCTGGTAAAAATTCAGACCTTCGTACCGTTCATTTTGCCTTCTACACACTCATTCACGACCATCTGGAGATCGTAGAGCAAATCTACACTCATATGTAAGAAGTACAGAAGACCAACCGTCCAAAGACAAATGGCTTTGTTCTCGAGCGAATGCGAGCCGTGCAACACCGCGTGTTGTGGTCAATTCTGGTCCTTTTAAGGGACAAAAAGCCATAGTTCCATCCTGATGTAATCTTCTTCTAGCAGTGTCTTCAGAAATTTTGACACCTCGAACTTCCTGGAGCTGATGAATCGCTTAAACAACAGTAAGGTGCCGGTTTCGCTATATTCTCAAAGTCAATAAAGGTCGTCTTGTTTCTTTGGTAGGACCCAGTTTCTCGAAAATGTCTAACGGCGTCTCGCTGAGTTTCGTAGGGAACTTTAGAAATAGACATACGTGATGGACGACCATCATCAATAAGTGCCACACCACGCGCAACATCCTCAGCATTAAATGACATTTTTAAGTTTAAAAATTGAAATTGAAAAAATTAAGATACTAAACACTTTATTGCTTCAGTATTCAAATGAGACTAAATATTTTAAATAAAAAGTGAACCTTGAAAAATCCTTTATCCCTGTTTTGGATTAAGGATTATGTGTGCTTACCTATAATTGATATTCCCAATTTAAAACATAGCATACGCAAATATTTATTGATAAAAACAATGAGACAAATTAAGGGCAGAATTTTCTTGTATCGAGAAAATGAAAAAAAATCAATTGGGTGGAAGTTTTTTTCTGTCAGTGTGTTTACAATTATCAAGAATGTTTAATCAAAAAAGCGAAATCCAAGATCTCTATTGATTTATTTTTGAGTATATTTTTATCCTGACGTAGTGTTCGTATTATACTTAATCAATTTTCACTTAATATTCTGATTTCTACCTAAGAAGGCACACGCCTAGGATAGGAGGATAGACAGAAGATACACTGTGCAGATACACCCAGGAAGAAGAGGCGACCGCAGAACACGTTTTTATGAGGGACAACGAAAGTAGATAGATTCATGCAAATTGGAGAGGAAAAGCCACAAGCAATATCCTACAATAAGGAGCCCATGGCAAGGCTATGAAGGTTGATCAACAAGGTGGCCAGTAAATTATAAGAAATATAGTTATTCAGATATCGTGAGATGCGGTAGGGTGTTATGTAGGTTTCAGAAAAACATTTTCTTTATCGTGTTTTTCTGAAACCTACATAACACCCGACCGCATCTAACGATATCTGAATAACTATCGATTAACGGTCACTAATCTCTACACATAAAAAATATAGTAGTATGATAGATACAATCTACTCCGGTAGGGATGCAGAAGGTCTTGAGGACACCTCAATTATCGTAGATCTCTACTACTATCGCACACACACAAGAAAAGTGACAACCCAAAATCAAATACTTTATAGGAGAGATAGATGGAAGTTTACTTTTTTTGTATATGTATTAAGTACTCGCCATTAAAGTTGCTGGCTATAAAAACAGTGTTGATACATCTATGTTGTCTTTCATTTGTCCAACACCAAGGGTAAATACAATAGTTTTAAAATTCCAGCTGTACTATCTTTAAAAACTACCCCTTTTTAGTTACTTCACTTTTCTTGCATATATTCGCTCTCGGTATTTTAAGTTAGGTCGTTTGCTCTAACAATAATAGTGGTCAATGAATGACTATAAGCGCATTAATTTATTTTTGATAGTAACTGACAACAGAAAAACAAACGAGAATAAACATCCACGTAGTAAGTTTGACTAAGATTATTTTTGACTCAAATGGACTTTCCTCCTGGATTCAGGACTATGTAGTTATTTAAAATACAAAGTTAATTATTGAAGTTTATTGATTACTAAAAGTTATTATTTGGAGATCATGAGGAGTGATGATCTCCAAATAATCATCAACAAACGGCTACTAAACACCACATACTAAAAATAATATACATATGGATGAAAAAATCGTTTATACTATAAAACAATGTAAAAGTAAAAAGTTAAATTGTTAAAAATTAAGAAAAACAATATTTTATTTAAGAATGCTATTGGAATAAAAGAAATGAAACTAAAATAATTCACGAACACACTAGATCAAGGTATAGTTTTAAAGACAAGACCACATTTAGTTGTTACTGCCAAGCTTTCGGCCTATTTTAACATCATCATCAGGGCCTATATTAATTTCCAATTACGAAAAACATATTTGTGTAATTGATTTATCAATTGTTTTCATAATGTGAAAATGTGACTCCACTACAGTATAACTTCCTTCACTAAACAAAAAGAAAAAAACTGACGTAACTCGAAACGTGCCACTTTTCCTGTAAATACTCACGCAGATGCTTTCGACATAGAACTAAGGTATGGCACTTTTCGTGATTGGTGCCAGTACGTTCTCGCCAATTCAAAAGTGACACATAGTGCCGCCTAGAAGCTAAGAGTTAACCTTCATTTATGTCACTTTTCCTCTAGCATCACCCTTCTGAATCCTCCAGAAAAATTAAATTCCGGATTTTAGAAATTTTCGACTTGTGTCACTTTTCTTGTGGGTGTGCGAGTATGTTCACTTTAGCACAAAATCTCTTTTAATAAATGCGAGTTTAAATCAAAGCCAAACAGTGTTGTTCATGACAGAAAATCAGCTTGGTCTTCGTAGGTTTTTAAATGGTATTATGTTAGCATTTTTTGAAATTTAAAAATTTAAGGAACATATTGGCCCCTGTATAAAGAGGGCATAAGAAAAAAATTGGGATGCAGACTGGAAATCTTGCTCTGGATGTACCCGTTGATGGTGAAACTCTCAGATATGTCGCAATAGCCAGGGCAGATAAAGCAAAACGAATAATTTAACAAAAAAAACTCACGAAAATAAAAACGTGACCCACAGCCATGTCTGAAGAAAATATTGGAATTAAGCCCCCTCCACCATATTATAAGAGGACAGCCCGGGAAACCGTCTTATCTTAGCGAAACCTCTTACAGGGCTAAAATTTAAAGGAGAGGAGAGGAATAGCCTAATGAAAGAACAAACGATGCTTATAGTCCTCTGAATAAGGATTTGGAGGCTATTGGTAGATTCCGCAGGGAAGAAAAGGACACATCAACACACCTACTAACAAACGGGCTTTGGGATGTACAACCTAACACCCCCCCACAAAAAAAAAAAAAAAAAAAAAATCACAACTGGTCTTATATCTAGTTTGTTGATGAACTAGGACTCACCGGTGTGCTATAAATACAGAACTTCAATGGTGTGCCACTTTCAAAAGGCGCAATATATTACCCACTCTGAACATTACGTCATATATCTCTGTTACGTTTTAGAGCAGGGGTGCTCAAACTTGAACTGCTGGCGATCTACCTCAATATTTTTAGACTACTTACGATCGACTCTGAGAGGCTGCAAGTGTGTGTGAGGCAGGGTTGTCGTACATACACGATACACCCTACCTACCTAGGTAGGGTGTACCGTAGCATATATAGATATTAGCTTTCTGCACAATATAGGTACATTATTTTAGTCAAGGTTTGGGTTAGGTTTAGTTATGTTCTTCTCTACAATATCAATGAAAAAACTCATAGTTATTCAAAATTGCGAGTTTATTGGTTGTTACAAAACAAAAGAGTTACATATGGTGTTAAACTTAACTAAGGAGTGGCTTTGGATGTTGAAGCGTGGCACTGCATGTCCTCAGCATACTTTTCATAAGATGGTACGTAACCACTGAGTGCTAATCGCAAGCATGATGACATATGATCGTCAGTTAGTCGATTGCGATATTTTGACTTAATTATCTTCATTTCAGAAAATGCAGACTCGCACAAGTAAGTTGACCCAAAAAATGCCGTCAGTTGAAGGGCGATTTGCCTTACATTCGGATATTTATCTTCAGATATAAAACACCAGAAATTTGTATCAGATACTGTAGCTTTGAGATGTATATCTGATATAATCTGCACCAACTCATTTTCAACAGAACATGAGTTCATATTAAACTGACTTGCTATTTCAGTAGCTAATTCCTCAATGTTTTTACATGAAAAAGGATAACTCATAAATGATGCTATATTTTCCAATTTACTGCAATCATAAAAACGCATTTCGAATTGTCCCAAAATATTTGATAATTCAGCCTCATACGTATCATAATTCGACTGAGGAATCCTTGCTTTCAAAGACGGAAAATGTTTCAGATCCTTTCTTTTCAGTTGATCTATCATAAGTTGCAATTTACTTTTGAATGCGTTTACTGCGCTAATCATCTCAATAATAGTTTTTCCTTTACCTTGAAGCTCCAAGTTAACGGTGTTTAAGTGCATTGTGATGTCAGTCAAAAATGCCAAATCAGTCAGCCATTTTGCCACCTTTTGCCGCAAGCAGTGTTATTTTATTACGTAATACATTTTTGTAGTTTAGTTACCTACCTACTTATTAAAAATTTTTTTCTTCTCGAGATCTACTCAAAAAGCACTCGCGATCGACTGGTCAGTTCTACCCCTATCGCTGATATTTTGAATTTATTACAAAAACTACCTACTAAAAAATTACTATTATTAAAAATGAGTTTGATCAAACCCAACCAATGTTGTACAAGACGTCAATCATCTAGATCATTTTATTTTTTCAATTTTTTTTTAAACAGGTCAGAGAAAAAGTCATAAAAAGCTCATTTAAAGCTGTTTGGATTTGAATTCAGGGCTTCTAAAATTCTTTGTATGCTAATTGTCTTTCTCGTGTGTATCCAGTGCATTATTTATGATCAAAAATAAGTTACAACTAAAGTGGGAAAACAAAAATAGTGAGATATCTGTCTCAGTCTGTCAATAAAAGAGTCAAGTCAGGTTGTTAGGTAACTGGATACTAAGTTTGATAGAAGGGTTGAATACTTGGGAGTACTTCGACTTGAACAAAATTGGATAGGCGACGGGAGGGTAGTAAATTTCCGATTAGGGGTGGAGCGAGTCTGTCAAAAAGAATAAACGTCCGGAACGCTAAAACTGTTACAAGTTGTTCAACGGCAGAGGATAGTGTGTCGGTTGGGCAACTCGCGTGACCTGATTAAACTCAACTTCCTTAATGGGATAGAATCACTTTTGTCGAAGTTCCTTGATTCGTTTTCACCGGCTGGGAGGAAAAAATGTGGGCTACTTACGTTCGGGGCAGGTTCTCCGTGTACGATGCATACCAGTTGCGCTTCGTACCCCTCTCCTGAATGAACCCAACTCCTCTCCACCTCTATCTCGGGCGGGTCTGAAAAATAACAGTAAACACTTTATACTCTTGTCCTATTTTTTATGTTGGTCAAATATGTAAACGATAACAAAGAATACTATCAAAACAACTCGTCTCGTGGATATATAACAAATAATATGTAAATTTGGACAATTAATTGTTATATTTTCCCGGCTTATCTTTCTGCATGAACCACACCCTCCAAAACCTTCGCTATGTAAGATGATACTGTAATCAGAAATTTTAACAACTTGCACGAGATGTTTGTAGTTCGTGAATACAAAATACACGTTATTTTACAAAATATATCATAAATTGATTAATTACCGTTTTGTTGATGTTATTAATATAATGTTGGTTAATTTGACACCGCACAGTAGAGACAGTGAATAAGATTTATGAGAAAATGTCAAAAATCATTTACAGAAAGCAAATGTTATTAATTGTCGATTAAAATCTTACTTATTTACCTATTGTATTTAATGCGTTTCTAATACAGAACAATGTCATTTTTTCTTGAATGTTTGAAATGCAATAATTTACAATGCCCGCTGCGCTACCTAATTGAAAAATTAGATAGAAAGTACCTACTTCAATTATATTGGAACTACTTTAAATTATTATGAAATGCATCAAATATTGAACACTAAACAGCTCTAATTCAAGTGATTCTTTGCAAATACTATTAAAATTCATGCAGTAAACCTCGCTTTTACTCATATCTGCTTTCAGCTGACATCTGACCTCTCATCCAATTTTCAAACCACTTCTTCAATCTTAACAGGCAATCCTTTAAAGTAACTCTATGATCACTCAGGAATGCCTCACACTACTCGAGTGTTGGTGTGAAAACATGGATCATATTTAATCCAAAAAACTCAATCAAACAACCCTTCCAACTGTGGAAAAGCTGCGGTATGTTGAACTAGATATTGGCAATCATTGAAGAAATCCTAATATACGACTGACACGACAAGTAGTTTAGAAACGCTACAGAGCTCTTTTACGACTTCTAGATAATTTCTCTCTTTAACAAAAGGCTACTTTATAAGCAAAACCTTGAAATGTGGATGTCTGCCAAACATCCCAATACCTTCCGCATCCAAGGAGCCAAATCTATAATCCTCAGAAAAATCTGTGATGCTCCCCTTTATGTGTCCAACGAATCCCATGCACACATAAATATGACTTTGGTCCAAGGTGCAATGTATTCTCATTACAGCCTAATTCCCACAAACCTCCCAACCACCATAAATATTAAAATACAGAAACATTAATACCAACGAATTCTTTGAAAACCCCTTGACGCATAAAGACAGGATGGCCGCAGAATCTCCTTTTCAGTGATAGTGAAATTAACTTCAATTAAATTCAGAACAGTGAAGACCCATTAGTGTACTACCTATTTAAATTTAGTAAATTCTTCACTATTGTTTATTTAATTTATTTTATACATCCATTGTTTTTGTTTGCAAATAAAGATAGTTATAATAGTTATTGTTAATTACGTGGGCACCCTCAACACGACCCGCAAGAATGGCACAATTACACAGAAGACAAACACTTTGAGCCCGGAAGATGATCTCAATAAAGATCGAAACGTTTGCACGATAAAGAAAATGTTTTTCTGAAACCTACATCATACCAGACCGCATCTCACGATTTCTGAATAATTGTTAATTACAAAAAATTGGAAGTAATTTTAAAGAAATCATACAACTTTTCAATTTACGATTTATTGCTAAGCAAAAGATTTTATAGATTTTTCCCAGTTTCTCGCACATTGGCACAATGGAAAAAATATCAACAGCCGATCTTATTTTTTTGCGATTATCCAAACAAAAAAATAAAAGCTTTTCAATCCCAGTTATTTGCAAAAGGGATGGGAAATATCCTATTAGTCATGTAAACAATTAAAATCAGATGCTATGTGAAAATATTTGAAATAAAGTTTTTTTAAGACTGAGCACATGTTGGGTTTTCAAACCAGATTTAAATTATTTTACTTTTTTGCTCTTTAAGTTCAATAGTAAGCATTATGGGTTTTTTCTGGATTGTTTGAACTCGTACAATAAAGTACTGACCGTAAGAGTAACGTAAACTGCGACAATATTCTGTTATAACTGGTTGAACCGAGCTGTTAATCGCTGTTGGACCTCTTTACCCTCGTTGACCATTGTTTGGGTTCTGTTAATTACCTTCATTACGTTTTACTTACACGTTAATTACCCAGCGTTTTACTTCACAAAATAGTGAAAAACAAATCTTTTTTGTAAAAAGAAATATTTGTGTTTTTGTCCCATTGTGAAACGGCGTAAAGGACCAACACTAATGTAAGACATAGCAGTTGTGCGGGTTTAGCCTATTTTACCTATTTATAATTGTTCCTAGCAAACTAAAATGTTTGCTCCAATGTTATGAACATGGGTATTTATTCTTTTTTTATTTATATTAAAACGATACTTTTTTTAATAAACTCAACCTTTCCTTCTAATATTAATGTTGTACGCTGCAATTAGTCATTAGCATAATTAGTTAAAACTAGTAAGTCCACCATTATTGTTGTATGTCCCAAAAATTGATTTCTTTATAAAACTAACACAAGACACTTCTTTTGTAGCAAACTATTGATAAATTTAACTTCTGTTATCACACGAAGTTTCTATTTTTAAATACAAATAAATGTACTGTAATATCTTTTACTCGTTTTTCGATAGTCTTATATATGCTATTTTAAATTGTTTTTATTCTCTTAATAATACCCAACTCAAAACTGTTGAAGGTAATTAACAGAACCCAAACAATGAAGGCTGTCGGTAAAGAGGTGCCATAGCGATTGTCCATTCAGGTTCAGCCAGTGGTAACAGAAAATTCTCGCAGTGTAAGTTGTTTCTACAGGTCAGTAATGTATTATATAGCGGCAACAATTCACGATAAACCTCAATATCTTGTTTTAAAGACTTGGCAATTTTATTTCATATTTAGAGTTTAAGGAGTACATTGTCAATTTTCAACAGAGAGCCCTTCAAATTTTTGTGTATGCAATAAAAAATACTAGTGAATTTTCTAATTCTTCAATTATATATACAAACTCTAATTTGTCCTATCCTTGAATTTTCTACCGTCGTTTAGAATCCGTATTACTTCTCTAATTCTGAAATTTTTAGTTAAATTTCAATATAAATTTAATATAATCTTTTACTGTCGATTTCCCCTCTGTTCTTTTCCAAAAGGCCACTTTTTCTTTATAATCTTTCAACGGTAGCTGTTAGAAGGCATTTTTTGATTTTTAGTTCTTTATAAAACAGTAAATGATCTAATCGATCGACCTAGCCTCGTGCCTTTAATTTTTTTATGTTCCAGCCCGTCCAACCAGTCATTCTGATTAATTGACCATTTTGTAAAGCAAATTATCTATTTTATTCTTCTATAGTTCGATTAATGAGAGAAGAAAACAAAATTTGGCGAAATATTGATTTTTTAAAATTAACTTTTATTACCTTTAAAGACAAAATACGGACTGAGATGATTTAGCTTTTAAGTAGATCAGGTTTTATAAAACAATGTTTTTTTATATATAAAAAAACACGGTCTTTTAATTGCACGTGGTGAATTTTATTATAAAAATAAGTATGATTAGTGAGTTGGAATTTTTTCTATTTACTTAATGGGTAATTTTGATGGTGATTTAAATTTGTTTATTCCTTCCACGTGATTTGTATTATAATGTTTTTATTAACATTAAATGTTCTTTTGTTCGTATGCATGTAAATAAATAAATAAATAAGACTTGGTTTGATTGATAGAATATTATCAAAAAACCCGCCGGTTTTAACATCTCAACAATTACTTTTACGAATTAATTTTTCACAATTAGATTTTCCTAGTAAAGATTACTGAAATGGTTGATAATAAAATTTAAGGTTTGCCTTTAAAACATAATAGAACACTTCAGAAAAATGACACTCTAATGAATTGATTTAAAACGAATGAAATATTTAATAGTCAATTTTAGGTTACCTGGAATCAAAAGTAAACAGCCATGAAAAAATTCGCTATTTTGGAAAAGTAAACTTACATCTTTTTTTCAGCAGTGGTTTTACAAATAAGCATAATTATATGTAACAACTAAGGCCAATATGAAAACTAAAACATAATCAAACTATAGATCCAACATCTCTTTCAAATGTGAGATTGAAATCAGTGACCTTCTAGGCAAAAAACTAGACATTTTTCAGCCAAAAAAATATTCCATTACCTAGTCTTGTTGAAGAGTTATAATTAAAGACAGAGTAGATTGTAAATACGCCTGCCCAAGGGCAAACAACGAGGGACGACCGCACCAGATATGGTCTGTAATGATCAATCTGCTGACACAGTAGAAACGGTCCGAACGAGAGGGAGGAGGCGTACATTTATAATTGAGTTATGGAAATTAATCCAACTTTGAGTGAAGTCTGAACAGATTTCGATTTGGCCAATGAAACGCTCTCGTCTCAATTGGGTTTATATTAAGGCGACGTTGGGGACAGTACCGCATTCTATAAGTATAGGCGAATTAAATTTCATAATTAATTTTCTAAGCATTCTGGAAGTTTATCCCTTCAGTAAATATCGCAGTAAAATAATTACATTTTAGACTTCATAGTTGTTTTTATAGAGAAACATTTTCTTAAACAAATTAACAACTTATTTATGTTTTTTTTTAAATCTAAGATTATTGATTCAAAGTGTGCTATGACAGGGTTAAATATTTTTCACCAATTCATACATTTCTTTTATTTGATTAACTGTAATAAGTTCATTAAACCATTGTTGAAACATTTACAAATAATTTTTTACTTTACGTTTTTTTTAAACAATAAATTACAAGGATTCCAAAATAAACCAGGAATTTTCTGTTGTGGATTTATGTCCTGACATTTACTAAATTGATACGGAAATTTTATTGTCTTGTTAATTTTGTTTTTTAGAACAATTAACTTTTCCGATAGAGTGATTCCAGAAATAACACTCGTGCGATATTGAAATAACATAAACAAATGTGTTTGTGGTTTTGGGACTGCGGTAGAAACTCCAGTTTTTACGTTTTATATTTATTGGCCCAAGATTCGAAGGTTTTGCCTCCCTTTTTCTCAATGTGAAATTTGAACGGTTAAATTGTGAAACTGGCCTGTTTATTGTTCATGCCTTTTCTTCTTTTTTAATAGAAAGTAGTATTTTATATAAGCAAATAGATATTTGTTTTCAGAAAAATTGTTTTCTTGTTGATGTTTTTGATAAAATTGTTTTTGTTAAAATTAGAGCATCACCAGGTGCGAATAATGCTCGACTTAATGTTAGGCATATAAATTTGACAAGAGCGAGATGGTCCGAATTAATAAAATAATTGATGTACAAATAATTTGAGAGACACAATATAGACTTGTGGAGGATGTAGGAGACCGCGGTAGTCGAGTGGCTAATGTGACAGACTCTTTCCTTGTAGGTCGTGGGTTCGATACCAACTGTTGCCCCTGAAATTTTCTCACGCTTCCCTTCTCGCAAATAACTCCTCGTCGACACCCAACGGGTAGTTCATTCTCCATGAGAAGAAGTACTACTTTTACTTCAGTTATTTTGGTCTTCTGTCTTCGCTGTTATATTGTAAAGGTAGGTATGTTGAAAGAAGAAAAGCCGCTTGTATGAACTCCTTATTAGTTAGGAGTTTACCATATTAATTATGGAATTTGTTCGTTAGCGATCATTCTGCCTATCTCCGCTGGGTTGGCCAGTCAGACGCATTTTGCCATTTATAAAGAAGTTCTAACTTCACAGAATCATACAGATAAACTGAAGAGGGCAAAAATACAGAAACCCTTCTGGTGGGCCAACAGAACGAATATGGATTGACCAAAATGATCATTACCGATTATAATTTCAAGTTCATCATCCCTCAGACAATTGAGAAATCTGAAAATTAATTATATTATTAAGATTATCGCAGTTAATTATTTTGTAATCGATGCAGATAAAAATCTAAATAGGAGCTAAGTGCATAAAAATATATTTGTTATACCCTTCATAATTGTTTATACAATTTGTTAATAAAAAAATTGTTAATACATAATTAAAAATGTCTTCTCGATTGTCGATAAAAAAAAGTTATTCGATTTAGTTTCTAATTTAACGAGGGAAATAATGAAAACCAATGTTTATCGACGTTTAGGGGAAAAAAAGTTCTTTTTTAACGAGGAACTAATTTGCTGGGACAATTATCCGCAGATGAACGAGTGCATTAGCTCGGAAAAAAATATTAAACTTAAGAGTGCAGCAACACTCAGTTTGTAAACCTAATTGACTTCCATCCTTGTCGACCTGGGGATCATTTAGGCCGCCTTAACGACCGGCTTCCATGAATTATTCCTTGCCAGTAAAATAACCACTCGAAACCGAATTGTTCGACTAATGACTTGTTCACTTCCGTTTCATTCGATTTAGAGATTCACCAATTCACCACCTAGAGGACCCTTCCAGGCTGACAACTTCTTTTGATCAATTTGGCAATTTATTCCTTTTGATTCGACCCGCCTGGGACTCGAGTCTTCCTAGTTTCCCTCCAATTAGGCCGTTAATGATGTTCCAAGTCACTTATTAATTGCCGTCCGTAAACGTACTTTGGATAATATATTCCTTCAATTTAGACGGACCTCAGCAAATTGATAAATCCGATAACGCCAGTTGCTATGCTTATTACCTATTTGCATACAATTATAAGTTTCTCAACAAATTACAACTCTCAATATAAGCTTATAAAAGAAAATATTCGCTCTCACGCCAGCACACAATTCCCTCTTAAATTTTAGATTAGAATTGACAAAAAATAAGTCTTTGTATAAATAAATATTACCAACTTTTAATTTTTCATTGAATTCTTGTTAACTTTATTATATANTATAAGCAAAAAAATACAGAAAACTATTTCATATTAAATTACAAAGAGTATGGACTATTAAAAAATACTTTTCTCATTTTGTTTGATAACTTTTTCCCAGTATGGGTTCAAAACAATAACTCTTTTCCCGAAATGAAATTCATAGAACAAAAATTACTTTGTCTAAATTGAATTTTTCAAATTGTGAATATAACACTTTTATATTTCATTTTATAAATGTTGTACTAATAATACAAAAAAATTGGCCTGGCTGACAAACCGCCTTTTTCGCGGATCGTTAGAACAGGATATCAGTTAAAGTTCAAAGGACTGGATAATGAAATTGCAAACCACTGACAAAATCATCCCAATTAAAACGTTTGAAATTGTTTTCACTCCACTAACTTAAAAAATATATGAAATTGATTAGTTGAAAATAATTTTTTAATTATAGCCTCAAGAAATATTGGTTTGAACACAAAAATGTAACAATTGAATAAAATATTGTTTGGTAATGTTATACAATTTATAAAGAAGTTTCCGCTGAACGAAAATCTCTTTACTTCAAAATAGCAACAAACACTGAAAAAATATTATTAAATAAAGCTTAGACAACTTCTGAGTAACCTTTTTTTCCAATTGTTTAAAATTGTAATTTTCCAATTTTTTTCCGAATTTGAATTTTCCGATTTCCGAAGCCAATCGAAAATAGCATTCTGCATGGGAAGTATCCTAGGTCCAATCCTGTACACATTACTGGCACCCATACGTAACAGATCCTTGCAAGTGAAATAATCCAAGAAGACCCAGACTTTATTAACAACCTGTGTAATTGGTGGCCGATCAAGCTAAAAGAACAAAAAGTCAACACGTGTCGTTTACGCTCCGATGTCAGGCCTGATCACCAGTGCACAGAAACAAGCCGCCAAACAATCTAGGGTTTACTTAAATATTAGAGTACATAAACAGAAAGAACTACACAACGTATACGGACAACTCAGACACCGATTTGGACCGGAATTTACACTAGTCGATAAAACCGCATAGAAACACTGATTAGACCTATTCAGACTTTCAGCGATGGTCAGATCATCAAAGACCTCCGCCGCGTCCTTAACGATCCTTTCTACGTGGATGATCTGATCCGAACACTATTGTACAATTTCCACTCTATGCTGTCCTTCCATTCAAACCTATTTGTTCATGCTCTTCCCTCAACGTTTCATCCTTATAACTTCTTCTCCGAGACGACCTCTTATACTGAACGTATTACTTATCTAAAAAATGAAAGAAAAGAGTTCTGGTCGGCTTTTCTTTTAACTTTTTCGTACTCTATCAGACCAGTCAGTTACAGACTTGCTTAATGCTGTAATGTAATTGCTTAATGTACATTTTTCTACCCTCGGGCTAAACAGAATGTCAAAAAAGACAAATTTTCATGATTGGGGATTTATTATTAATTTTCCCCCGGACATAGGCAATCGAAGGAGTTTGTGAAGGAGATCAAACCAAAAGAATTGAAATGGGCATTCTCTAACTCAAGGAAGGGAATTAGGAGGCTGATAGGTATCCTGACGGGCCATTGCCATTTGAGAAGACACCTCTTCGTAATGGGTATTTTATCAGATCCCTTCTGCCGTTTTTGTGAAATAAAAGAAGAAACGGCACGGCACTACCTCGCAGAGTGTGATGGGTACGCGAGGTATAGATTCAAAACTTTTGAAGGAGAGGACATCACCAAATCACTCCCCGAGATAAAATGGTCCAAAATCTTGGGGTTTGTGAACAAGTCCAACAAAGGACACGTGAACCGACCAAGTCCCGGACCGCTTAGGGATGGGGTACGAGTCTACCCAGGCATTTAACCCCTCGGGAATGATATATATATATCATTAATTTTGATTATTTCAGGATTTTCTTTATACACTCGAAGACAAAAAACCTGACACACGTATAGCGTTGTTTATTTCATACTATTTGTATTGTTGTCGTTATATCAATTACAACATACTCATTTTCATGCAATCTATTTTAAACCAGATCAGACATTCATGAGTTTTACTAAAAATTATTTAATTATGATGGCTCGAAAGAAAATTCACCAAAACACGGGAAATCATTTAGTGATGATTTAAAATTTATTACCTAGTTTTGCTCTTAATATGACTTTAAGTATCCTACGTGAAATCTCATTCTTCAACAAAAGCGGGTTGAAGTTGATCAACGCGAAAGATACCTAACCCGTCTCTTTATCATGCCCATAAGTATTCTATGGGATTCAGGTCATTAAGTTTTCAAAAATGATGAAAATCTGTAGAATATAAATAGTGATACGTGATAATAATTGTTCAATGTTACAAAATGGTATTAACATATGCGTAAACATAGCCAAGGAAAGTGCGTTATAACAGTTAAATGTGAAAATTTAATATTGTTAAATTTGTGTAAGAAAAGTGCTGTTGTCTTATTTCAGTTTGCGCGTTTCTCTTCACACAGTTCCTATTTTTTTAAATCCCAAAAAACACAAACGTTAAATTAAGCTTGAAATATTATCAAGAATAGCTAAAAGTGGGGCGAAATTTACAGCTAAGTTACGCCACCTAGTCCTTTAAGCCCCCAATTTCCCTCACTTAGCCCCTTCCCCCGAAAAACTTCTTTGAGGTTGTAAATATAATGTCAAAGGGTAGCTGGCATGTGTGTGTGTGTGCGAGCGGACGGGTTAAAATATAAGCGAAGTATCAGAGTATCGGGTCGGGATTAATTATTCCCTTTGGGAAAATCTGGCCACTCGATTAGGTCGACCTTTAAAATTGGCGGAAGCCCTAATTGCAATCGATCAAATTACAACATCGCATTTCTTGGAAAATTGATATCTGAATTCTATCATCATTAAAACAGCCTAACTTAATATTTCTCACCTCTTACATTTAACCGACAACGGACAGCCATGTTTTTTACAATTTTTTAACTAAACAAAACTCTTTGTAAAACGTAGAAGATACTTATTATATATAATTATAAATTTACATACCTATCAATATACAGGATGTATCAACTTCTATAATCGACACCTTTAATTCAGAAACGATTAATTTTATAAAAAATGGTCTTATACGAACTCAAAGCTTATTTTGGTTATTTATCCCATGGTGGTACCAGTTTAACATGACTCTCATCTAGCTGGGAAATGACACTAACTTTGTTATATTAAATAAGAATCTTATAATTTTATTATACAATTAAATTCTACAGCTTATTTTGTGTCACTTTTACTGAAAGAAAATTTTGAAACGAGTTACGCCCGAAGGAAGAAGCGTGAGAGGGATGTGCTTTTTGTAACACGATGCCCCCCCCCCATTTATTTCGAAAACGATTAGCATTAGCAAGTTAATTTAGGACAGGAATCGTCTCAGAATGGTTACTATTTTCCCTAAACTTATATCAATTTTTTAAAAAGAAAAAATATTTTTGAATTTTTTAAAATCATCATCGAGTCTATTTTATTTTTAAAATGACTCCCAGCTATTATTATGCATTGTTGCGGATTTGGCAATTTATTAAAATTTATGTTTATAATAAATGCTCTGTCTGTTGTTACAAAAAGCGGGCCCCCTCACGCGTCTTCCGAGGGCATAACTCAGAAATGGTCAATCCTATCAAATTTTCCTTTTAGTAAAAGTGGTTAAAAATAAAATGGACTCGATGATTATAAAAAAATCCTTTTTTGTAAAAAGTGATTTTTTCTTCAAAAATTTATATAAGATAAACGAAAAAAGTAAACGTGACATAAAATAAGACCTACAGTCGAATTATATAATAAAAATATCGGATTATTATTTAAAACAACAAAGTTAGTGTCATTTCCCAGCTAGATGAGAAAGTTCTGTTAAATCTGGTACCACTGCGCGATTTCTATCCAAAATTAACTTGGGGTTTGTAGAAGACCATTTTTTTGGTAAAGTTAATCGTTTCCGAATTAAATGAGTCGTCTATAGAAGTTGATACACCCTGTATAATGAATTAATATTCCGTATATCCACCTGTGTTGATAGCTTTTAATTTATCTTAAAATAATGCTGAACATAAAGGTTAATAAATGCCTAAAAAATTATTCTTCGATAAAACTAAAATTAATGTAATATTATAAACTAATGACTAAATTACTGAAATTGTTAATATTTCCCATGGCATTAACCTGACAGATGAAAGCCAATTATGATTTTTTACAAATATTTTTAAATGTATAAAACGTTTGTAAAACTTATAGCACTTTTATTAATACTTTGTAAAATATAGCAAGAAAATATTATCAGTGTATTCAACAGTGTTCGAACTTTAAAATAACAACTGGATTGAAACAGGAATGTCTTTTGAGCCTCTGGTTATTGTCGCTTTTTTCAATGATCTATAGGCGTTTTTGGATGGATGTGTGGTAGTTTTGAAAAAAAGAGGATCAATTTAATTAATTATGCGGATGACATTGCCATCTTCGCGCCTCAACCCAATTCTCTCCATCGGATGATGAACCAATAAATAAAATCATGGCATTTAGGAATGTGTGGTGATTAGTGACCGTCAATCGATAATTATTCAGAAATCGTGAGATGCGGTCTGGTATGATGTAGGTTTCAGAAAAACATTTTCTTTATCGTGCCAACGTTTCGATCTTTATTGAGATCATCGTCAGGGCCTGGGATTTACATGTGGAAAAAAGTGAATTTATACAATGCAAATAAATATTTTTTTTTATATTCAATCATTTTATTTTTACTCCCTCAAAGTGTTTGTTTTCTGTGTAATTGTGCCATTCTTGCGTGTCGAGTTAAGAGTGCCAGTGAGATTTTGCTATTTTGTGTTTGTATACGTTGGATTTTGAAGAGGTGGGGAAGGAAGTCGGTATAGAAAAGACATTTTTGTGTAAAGCGTCGACTTCTTTGAGGTGAAAAGAGCCGACGATGGGAAAAAACGTTGGTAATGGTTCGGCCAGATTATCCTTTCAGGATTATATAGACGGGGATAAATAGAAAAAGTAAAGGCAAATTGTTCAAAAATTAGAATTTGTCATTTTTATCTCAACCAATACTTTTCAAAAAGATTAATTAGTTGAAAAATGTTATTTGGTAAATCGGACCACGAAATGTAATGGATTTAATAAGTAAAATGAAGTATATCTTCGCGAAAGCTCGCCGTGGCGATTTCATTTATCGCCGAGAATCAAATAGATTACACGACATTTGAAAAATGGCAAAAAGGAGGGAAAATTCGAGAGGTGAGGTTGAGATGGGAAGTTAATGTCCGAGTGGATCGAGGTCACGATATCTCAAGTGGTAGAGCAGCGGCGTATCTAGCCGAAGATCGTGGGTTCGAAGCCCGCTCGTGCCATTGACTTTTTATCTCAACTAAAAACCTTAATTAATTGTAATATACTAATTGGTCAAGCGGACCACGAAATTAGTGAATTTAATTAATTGTTAAGTTGTGTGAAAGCCAAGAAATTTAATTAATTCCAATTCTATTTTTGTCTTTATGTGTACTTTGAGCTTATAATGTGTAATAGACGTGATTAAGAGCAACGTTGTTTTTCGTTAACGTGAAATTTGGATTGTAATTTTCGTGAGTGTAGTTCATAGTTTTTAAAGGTTAATAGCAAGCTTTTAATAGCTTACAGCATCAAATTTCATGGGGCTTATGATAAAATAACTTCTAAAGAGTAAGTATTTTGTACATTTACTACGAGAAATATTCCTTCTTAAATTATATTTTCGCAATAGTTTAAAAACATTATGTTTTTGGTAAAAATTCTTCAAACAATGTACAGGATTTGTTAGGCCATTAAAACAATACGGGTATCAAGTTAAAAAGCAATATACCGTCCATGTAAGTCTAGATTGGGCTGTAAAAACTGTAAAAAAAAGAATATCTTCTATGATTTTTATCCAGCTTGTCACAGGCTTTTATTTTTTTAAATTTTTTTAACGAGGGTTCGCCGGTGTTTTGCAAAAAGCCCATTTGTTAGTATGTCGGGTTCGAATGCAGGGCCGCTAGTAGAGGGAAATTGGGGGAGCTGGGACACTTTTTTAGACCAATCAGAGCTCGCCAAACCCCACCACCAATTAGGCCACGCCCCCTTTACCCCCTCCCCT